>NC_064292.1:52053696-52261937 GCF_019186545.1 Solanum stenotomum
ACCCCCCACCCCCTCAACCACCCCCTACCCCCCTCCCCCCAAAAAAAATTAAGTTTGTTTCTAAAAAATATTTTCAATTTCAAAAATTATTTTCTACTCTAATAAAAATAAAAGATATTTCTCAAAAATATTTTTCATTCATAAATCAAACACTAAAAATTTTTTCCGAAAAATATTTTCTACTCACCAACCAAACATGAGAAAATAAGTCAAAAATCAACTTGTTTTCCAGGAAAACATTTTCTAGAAAAACATTATCCATGGAAAACATTTTCCTTCATACCAAACACACCCTTAATTTCAACTTTCCACATGACATGTTTCAGACCAGTACAAGATTGAAGGACGTTTTTAATTTGGTACATTCTGCATATCTTTAGTTTGTAACCACAAAAATTCAAAACACTTCTTTACTTTTTTAAACTCTGTGTCAATTTATATATACCTCGTATGTGCCTATGTCATCAATAACGCGACATAATGTTGCATTAGCTTTAAGAATTTTAGGGTTCCTTGACAACCATTCGAAATCATGCTCAGTAGCAGATTTCATTCCCAAATATGATGTTGTTGTGAGCAAGTAATAAGTACTAGTTGCTAAAGCATTGCTTAGATACTCAGAAACAGGAGGCATATATCCTTCAATAAACCATTTAGCCTCGACATTATAGTTCCTCACTATTTCTTTCATCTACAACACCAAAAAAACATAAGTGTTAGAAAATAGTTATTTGAATATACATTGCTTCAAGTTTAAGGGGTTAAGAAAAAATGTTATTTGATTATACATTGCTTCAAGTTTAAAAAATGTGATTTGATCGCGTACTCTTTCTTTTACATGATAGACAACATGAGATCTTCCATCGTTAGACAATTCATTTTCATAATCTTTGTAAAGATCAAGAAGAGCTTTATAACTGATCTTCATGTAATCAGGAAGACGATCAATTTCACTTATATCCCATCTGCAAATTTGACAAATCTAAAGTAAATTTATGTTTTTTTTATATAACGAGGAAGTAAATTTATGAAGTTCATACCTTTGTATGGCGTCTGTGTATGTGTTAAGTTCTTTAACTATACCATAAGAATCAAAGGTATCGTCAACAACAGAAATGATGGATATGGTCTTAGCAAGCATGACGCGAGCTTGAGAATATTGAGGCTCAAAATACACTCCTAATGCCCAAAAATAACATTCAACTACTCTGTCTCTAGCATATGGAAGCGTTGTCACAAAATCCAATTCCTTCCACCAACTTGATACTTCAGCAAGTTCTTGTTTGTGAAGCATTTGGAGCAAGTTGAAATCCAATTTGGCAAATCTAAGTAACGCATCATTCTTTGATTCATCCTTCTCATAGATTGAGGATATGAAGAATCGAGTCTCTACTCGAGGAATGCCCTTGTGCAAAGATTGCTCAAGGGCATGTGTTACTTGCTCTTTAAGAGGAGAGTTCAAATGTGGAGTCACGGACTCAAGATGAGTAGTGGAGAAAACAAGTGCATCTTCTAAGAAATCTTCACCATGTGTCCTTACATGTGAAGCTTCGTATAAACTCAATAATCCTAAAATATCATCATCACTAGCATGCGACTCCTTGAATTTTCCATTCCCATCTTGAAATTTGTTGAAAATTTCTAATAATTTACAAGGAATAGCACAAATATTATTACCCTTCTAGCAAATGAATAGTAATATTACATAACTATACAACATTATTAGTGAAGTTTTAGTACTTACTAAGAGAGATATTGTAACCATGTTGTCTTAGCAATCGAAATTGAAGAGCACAAATGCATAAATCATTATACTCATCACCCTCAAATTTTGAATTTTCATTGTAAATTCGATAGAAAATGTCATTGATTTCTTTCTCATAGTGGTACGCAATGCCAAGACGTTCAATTACATCAATAAAATTCAATTTCTCAACCAATTTCCTTCCAGTAATAGCTAACAACATACTCCTTGTTTCTTCCTTCAATGCTTCAATCTCTTGAGCATACTTTAGTGCAACCTATAAATATATTCATATCAAACAACATATTTTTCGTATAATAAAAACAAAAAGAATTTAATAGGAACTATGAATAAAATACTTACGCGATTGTCAATGGAGAAGGAAAGGAAACGATCACCCCATAGACTTGGAGAGAAGTTGGCCACGGGGCGAATTATCTTCTCTTCCTCAACTATAGCTAAGGCCATTGTTGAAACAAATAATAAGAGTGATTTTGATTATACTAAGCAAAAATGAAAGAAACTTTCCAGTTGATCACATAACAAAAAGTGCACATAAAAGCAATTGTTGAAAAGTACTACATTTCCAATTGGATGAATGGATAATGATAGAGTCAATTTATATCTAATTAAAAAAAATAGAAGATAAAAGATATACTACTAATATTTCTTTTTTAGTTCGTTTAAAAAAATGATTTGTTTTATATTCAATACTTTTTCTGTTCACTTCTAGTTATCTAAAAATAGTTTTTTTTTCTTTAATTTTATTTATCACTTTTAACAATATATCAAGAAAAGACAAATTATTTATCAGGATATAAGACTATATATATGCATCAATTAATATAAGATAATATTATGATGAAATATCTTTGTTTCTCAAGGCTATGTAAAGTCTAGAATGGACATGTACTTGTTTTTACGTACACTTACATTAAATGTCGTTGTTTTTACTATATTTTTTTTTTTTCATAAATGACAAGAAAATCTTTATATTTCTCAATATTTATTTCAAATGTCACTAAACAAAACGTAGTTGCATCTGTACTTTTTTGAAGTGGGTAAAGCTTAACAAAGGGAGTAAGCAATAATTTGATTTTAATTAAATTTCTTATTTGTTTTCCTTAATAACATATTTAATAGTGGGATAAATTGTAAGTATTTCTAAACTATGACCAAAATTTCAGCAACACATCAAACTTAAGTAGGATCCTAAAGTTAAGGTATTTCGCTAAAATTTCGATAATACAAATATTTCTGACTTCTTTTAGACACAAATTTCAAAAAAAAAGAATCTTTTATTAAATTTTATAACTTAGGAGTTATATTCAAGTGAGGCAACTGTGAAAAGATTGAGAGATGAAAGTTTATTTGAATTGCCAACTTTTTTTGAGAATTTTCAAAGTTTATTGCGGCAAAAGAAGTTGTTGTTTAATTAAGGGAAAATGCACAAGTAACTCCTTCAACTATACGCAAAATTTCAGTGACAGTTAATACTCATTCAAAAAATAATTTGGGAAATAAAGATGATAAGGTAAAATAAAGATAAATATGGATAAAATATAAATAGTACAACTCACATAGCATAATGTACAATTAAGTACTGCAACATTAGTCCTTTTTGTTGCTGGCTTATATATAAAAAAAGTAATCTTGTTATAGCCTTCAATTAATTACCTATTTTCCAAACTCTACATAAATTATTGTTATAGCTCTCAATTAATTAAACCTAAGTCATTGATATCAATATTAGACATGTGACAGTTGACACTCGTTCAAAAAATAATTTGGAAAATAAAGATGATAAGGTAAAATAAAGATAAATATGGATAAAATATAAATAGTACAACTCACATAACATAATGTACAATTAAGTACTGCAGTGTTAGTCCTTTTTGTTGTTGGCTTATATATATAAAAAAAGTAATATTGTTATAGCCTTCAATTAATTACCTATTTTCTAACTCTACATAAATTATTGTTATAGCTCTCAATTAATTAAACCTAAGTCATTGATATCAATATTAGACATGTGACAGTTGATACTCATTCAAAAAATAATTTGAGAAATAAAGATGATAAGGTAAAATAAAGATAAATATGGATAAAATATAAATAGTGCAACTCACATAACATAATGTACAATTAAGTATTGCAGCATTAGTCCTTTTTGTTGTTGGCTTATATATATATAAAAATAATAATAAAAAAAAATAAAAAATAATAAAAAAAATAAAATATATATATATATATATAATTTTTCCCTATTTTTTGTAATATTTATTTTCATATATGTTTGTTAGCATATTGCCATATTAACCTCCCGATAAATATAGCGTAAACGTGGACGATCCACAACCTTAAATATAAAAAATATAATATTCATTCAAACTTATATTTGAATAAATTACATGTATATTAAAAGTGTAGAGTAAATGATATTTTTATATAATGTTCCTAGGGGTAGACATAAATATTGAAAAAAAAGAAAATTTAAATCTAACTAAACAAATTTGATATTTTAATTCGACTTTTTAAAAATTTTGATATTCAATTCGATTCTTGAGTCATAGGATGGGATTCTTCAATTCTTACTTTTAGTACTAATAGATAATTATGGACTTGCTGTTATTTGTAAAAGTATATTATATTCCAAGTTTTCAGAGTTGACCTTTTCCACTCATCTCTTTTTTTTTGTTTCATTTTTTTTGTATTCCTAACAAATATCCAACTGTCAGATATATAATGAAATAATTAATACATTTGATTAAAAAATAAGTAGGTTGTGTCTCTTCCATTCCATTGTAATTTTTTCTTTTTAAATGTTGCATCGAGCACAACAACATAGTTTACTTTTCTATAATTGCTTGAGTTTTAAGTTTTATGCATCTTCAATGTAAATTTTTATATCATAAAGGTTACATCCACTTATCATAATATGAAAAATAAAAGAATATTTATTCTCTTATATAAGAAGAGACAGTTGAGGTGCTTCACCTCTCTGTTTCATCGTTCATGCTTACTTGTCATCACAAAGGCAATTTTAAGTATCAAATCAGGCATCACATCAAAGTTTAGTAATTTTTTGGCCTAAGTCATCGCCGGCCCCTTAAAGTTGTCCGCATAATTCACTTAGACACCTCAACTAAGATTTGTACCTATTGAACACCTGTACCCTCCCGAATTTGAACCATCTGAACATTTTTTGCCTACATGGCACATTGTTTGTGATTCACCCCAAAGAGGCGCGTGAGAGGTCTTTAGTTAGCCATTTTTTTGGAAAAAAATGTTCCTTCTTCTTCCTCCCCTCTGCCGATCACTTCCTCCACCACACCAGTCATCGCCGCCATTATACATCCATCTTCTTCCTCCTTTTTTCTCTGGATACTTCACTTCTACCTCCATCACCGTTTTTTGTTTCTCCATTGCCATCATACGATACCTTCATTGCCGCCATGGTGGCCGCCATCATTATCGCCATTGAATTTGTGGAGTGCTTGAAGTTTGGAATTTTTTTCTTTGTTGTTAATGTAGTGTTTTAGTGTTAAATTGATGTAGATTTGTGTGAATTTTGTTAAAGTATTTTCCTATTTATTTTTTTGCTTAGTTCACATTTTTGTGAGAATTGATATATATTTGTGTGAATGTAAGGGTGTTTTTCAATCGAAAAAAATGATCAGCTATAGAACTCAAAAAAAAATCCGACATAACTCTATTTTTTCAACAATGACACATCGGAATGATTAATTTTCTGACGAAATTCATCTTTCCGTCAAAAAGGAACGAATAATGCAGTTAAATTTTATTTTTTTTACCTATGGCCAACTCTCCCGCAACTCATCAAAAATAACAATAAATCTTCATCCTTTTGCTTGAAGAAGGTTCGAAAATAACATATTTATTGAGGTGGATTGCCGTTGGGGGTGGGGCGCCGTACAGGGAGAGGAGTTTTGGACTCCGATGGAATAGCAGGGTAGGAAAGTTACAGGATTTACATTTTTTTTTTTTTAATTTTAACTTAAAAAAAAAATTCTTTTACTTTATAATATATTTTAAAATAATTTTTTGGACTAAAAACTACCAGATGTCAGTATTTAATTCGTCAAATTGCCATGTCATCGCGAGTGTATTTCACACACTTTATACTTTTAGCTTATTGTCAAAAAAATGTTCAAATGGTTCAAATTTTAAGGGGTAAAAGTGTTCAATAGGTACAAGTCTTAGTTGAGGTGTCTAAATGAATTATGCGGACAACTTCGAGGGGTTGTAGATGACTTAAGCCTAATTTTTATATAGTTTTTTATTTTAATTTGTTTGTCTTATTATCTTAATCTTTTAAGTATTTAAAAATTACATAAATAAATATTATAAATAGTGACAGTAGTAACAATTACAAATAAGTAATATCTTAGAATATCTAAAAATTATATTAAAAAATCTAATAAACTTTCCAAATCGTGTACTTCCTCTGCCTCAATTTATATGATATTTTTCATTTTTCGAAAGTCAAACAATTTAAGATTGATCGAAAATTTGTGTATGAAATCTTCAATTTTTCTGAAATAAAATTTATATATTTGTAAACTACGTAAAAAGTACTATAAGTCACAATAATTGATAATTCAAAATGTTTAAAAAAATCTATGAAAAACTTATGATCAAAGATAAACTTGTTTGAATCTCGAAATCTAAGAAGTGTCACATAAAATAAGACGAAGAGAGTAATATATATTGAATCCGTGTTAGTGCGGAGTTCTGAATCTAATTTTACAAATGTCCTTGTATAAAGTCAAGTGAGGCAACTAGGAAAAGGTTACAAAAATATAAAAGTAATATCGGTGTTCTTTCATCCTTGTGTTATTGGAGAATTTTCAAAAGTTTTTTTTGTGTTGAAAAATCAAATCAAAATGTAATTTATTTACATATTTTTAACATTTAGCGATATATATTCATCCTAAGTTTATTTCTTATGAAAATTTAAGATCGAAAATTTTAAAATGATAAAATTCAAATTATTTTTCTTTATTTCATAAATTTTATGTTCAGTACATATAAAATGTTACAAAGGGAATATGATTTTAAGAATATCAAAAAATTGGTTGCGTCTCTCACCATATGGCTCACAACGTAGGCCATTTATTTAAAAAAAAAAAAGTTTTCTGGCCTTTTTCTTTAATAAGAGATTCTCTTCGATTTTCAAAATATTTTTAAAAAAACAAAATTTACATTATGATAGGGTAAAAAAACAAAGATTTCATAAGGGATATTTCACACCTGATTAAAGGAAAGACAATTTCATCCACAGTGTCTGACGGTAACTTCTTACCTTCTATTATTAGAGAAGAATTTTCAAAAAAAATAATTGTACGAATAAATTAGTAGAAGACTTTATTCGATCAAATCGCTCAAGTAATAATTAATGAATTTTATTATTGACTAGGACAAATGATGATGATTATCAAAACATGGACAAGGAAGCTAGATTTTCGGATCACGCAAGTGTCTAAATAAAGAATTGTATCAACTTTAAGTGTTTCATATCAGCCATTTTAAAATGTACAAAAAAGAAGGGGTAAATATCTTCTTCTTTTTTCTTAAAAAACAAATATTATTTGGTTATACATAATATTGATTTTTATGTTTGTTTTTTAAGATGAGTTTTTTACTCTCACAATTTTATTTTATTTTATTTTTTTAATAAAATATATGTTCAAACGCATCGAGTTAAGTCAAGCTACTAGATAAAAGGGCCCCCTTACCAAAATATAGTACTGAATTTCTAGCCTTTCATCTCAATTCTCAATCATTTTCTAAATTATACCTATCCTCACAACAACTTTTAATTTGTCGAGACATACAAATTAAATTTTAGTGGTTTAGATATTATTATAAAATATATACTCCTTATGATCATGATCTGCACATTTTAAATGTTTTATTGCTTGACGAATTGAAGACCTTTTATCAAGTTCAACTGTTAAATTTGTAATTGAATTTCAGAGATAACGATTTATGAAGAAATATCTATCTTCTTAAAAGAAAATTAGTAATTAAAAAATCGATTCTGAAACTTTGACCTAGAATAAGGAAAATTGACTTGTGACCTCGATTTTATGGGTTTTGAACTTTTAGAACGATTATTTTTTTAAGTGCTAATAATTGGATTTTAAAGTTATTGTGTACAAATTAATGTTGATTTTTTCAACACAGATGCACTACATGAGCAGAAGTCAATCGATTTGACCAAACTCAAATAGTCGGGCTTCTACCTCCGTCACCAGGTGGTTAAATCTGGTGGAATAAGTTTACTGGTCCTGTGGTGCCCATCGATAAAGGTAGAAACACAAAAACATTGATGTGTGTATATATGTATGGGCGAATTTATTGAAAAGATTTATGAAATATGTGAACTCATGATCTCTTCATAAATTAGATATTCTATATACTTATATTGCTAATTATTTAGTATTAATTGTTGGCACCATGCTTCAAGAAGAATTGGTTTGACAATCTAAAAGAACAAAAATTGTTTGAAAACTACATTTAATAGATCATTTTGAACTTATGAAAAACATAAGGGATCACTTTTTCATTTTTCTAGTCGGTTCATCAAAAAAATATTTCGTAAAATATTTTTTTAAGAAGATAAGTTTTTTTAAAAATGAGGAAAATGACTTTTTCAGCGATCAGAGTCGGCAAAACAAGTTTCTTAACTTATATTAAACATTGATTGACGTCTCCTTTTCACCCTCCAACACATCAGTACATCTTCACATCAACTTAGTACCCCCCCCCCCCCCCCNCCCCCCCCACCACCACCATCAGTACATCTTCACCTCAACTTAATACCCCCCTCCCCATGCATCCTCACCACCTGACACTCCCTATCCCCACACACCCACCTCCCACAATATTTATATATGTGTACGAATACTTTTATGATATTACTTCCTATCCTCACACCCACCTCCCACAATATTACTTTACTATATAAGAAGAGGGAATAAGTATTCACCACAAGTCAA
This sequence comes from Solanum stenotomum, assembly GCF_019186545.1. Taxonomy (NCBI): domain Eukaryota; kingdom Viridiplantae; phylum Streptophyta; class Magnoliopsida; order Solanales; family Solanaceae; genus Solanum; species Solanum stenotomum. The sequence continues at coordinate 52,062,466 of NC_064292.1, forward strand.
CATGTGTTCCAATAAGAAGAGGGAATAACCAAATATATTTATAAAAAGAAATGACATATAAAATAAAATGGAGAGAGTATTGGTTTTTCAAAATGGAAAAGGACAAAACACATATAAAATTAAAAGACATAAAAAAAAGTTGGTTTAACTCTCAAACATAAAAAGTAACATATGTTATTAAAAACTTTAATAAAAAGTACTATAATTTACAAGAAATAATAGCATAAAATATCTACAAGACAAAAAAAAAAAGACTAATTTTTGTACTGCTTGTGTCACATAAATTAGGATTGGGATGATTTTAAAATTTTAATTTTGGTTATACATTATAAAATAGCCGAAAAATTGAATGATATAATTTTTTTAAAAATAAACGAATGTATCGTCCTATCGATAACTCTAATGTTACTTCTACTCTGTTTATTTTTACATAAATTTAGAAAGATATGCTTCATTTCTACCCTCAATCTTATCGCTACATTTATTTGCTATTTAAAATTGAAATTAAAAAGACAAATGACAAATAAGCGTCTATATTAGCTCACTTATGAGCAAAATATATTATAACAATCTTTACTAATTTTATAACAATACATAAACTATACTCCCTCCGTCCCATATTAGATGGGTACTTCCAACTTTACACGGTGATTAAGAAATCATTAATAAATTGGAAGACCTCACCATTTTGCCCTTTGTTTATATCAATGCACATTGAAATGAGTTACAAAAAATACACATACAATATAGGAATGGTCATATTAATTGTAGGGGTAAAATGGAAAAGAATTAATTAATTCTATCCTAATTTAATAAGTGCTCAAATAATATGAAAAAAATATTTTTAGTAAGATTCTCATCTAATATGAGACGGAGAGAGTAACAATATAACTTCATTAATGTTGGGCCCGGACAACGCCCGGACTTTTTTTACTAGTTTATATATATGTACGAATACTTTTATGATATTACTTCCTATCCTCACACCCACCTCCCACAATATTTATATTTAGATTATAATATATGAATACTTTTATGATATTGCCCCTAAAATGGTTTCTTATTATTTCACTAAGAATTGTTCCTTTTTTATTACTCGTGAATTTAAAATATATTACATGTTAGATAGTTACGATTTCTATCAGATTGTGAATTAGTATTTATCAAAGGATTACATGCAATTACCTACATAAGATTTGATGGTATCAATGCATAAAACTTAAACTAAAAAACAGATTTCGAGGAAATTCTTCTAATCCTTCAATTTAAAATGAGCAATATATAAGAAATGACATAAAATTAAAAAGAACTTGTAATATATTATTTCTTACAAGGTTTTAAAAGAGGCCCTATATTCTGCGCAATAGCAACTTTAAACAACATATAAACAAACAAATAAAACAAGATAAGGAACAATTGGCAATTTGTAATTCAATGGAGTCCACAAGTAGGGAAATAGTGAGATTTTAAGATTTTTTTTCGAGATAACTGTAGTCATCGTTATTGTGTTTATATGTAACGTCAATAATATAAGCAAGTAAAACAGTACATGACTGTTTTAGATAGCGTCTTCAATAACTATGACAAAAATTGAGAAAATATCTCCTTCAATTGATGAATATCAAGAAAATAAGATGTTACAAGAGTAATATTACCACATTCAATATTAGGGGTCGTTTGGTTGTTGACTGGAGTCACACTAGAAGATTAATAATATATGAATTAGTTATATAAAATTTAGTATTATAATTCGAAATATATATATCATTCAAAAATAGTTATTTCCTATGTCAGTTCAAAAAAATTCATTGATTAATACAAAGGAAGTATTGACATGAACACATTCATTATTCTTTTCTCCTATTTTCTTCGTTCTTTTATGTCCGGCTATGTGAAGCTGGTAGTGAGAAGGAAGAATCAACGATTGACTAATAAAGATTAATTTTGAATAAAGAATTAATAATTTTGATACTTAATAAAGAATTAAGAGAAAAAAATTGATACTTAATAAGGTCATGCCCTTGATGCTACTAGGCGTAATTTGGATATTGAAGTTGATTGATTATTTTTTTAAAATATAGTAGTTAGTACTAGTAGGTTTTGAAAGGTAAATCGACATTCTTTCCTGTCGGACTATTAAAAAGCACTGATAAGAAAGAATCAATGATTGACTAATAATAAAGATTAATTCTGAATAAAGAATCAATAGCCTTGTAGAAGAGGAAAAAATTAGGATCGGAAATGTCACAACCCAGATCGTCGTGATTGGCACCCACACTAACTCTTCGGTGGAAGAACCACTACTACAACCCAAACCAAGCAACTAAACCAAAACTAAGACATTTAAGTTATGGAAGCAAGTTAAATACTAAGGAAATAAATAGGGAGTTCCCATAAACTCCAACAAAAGTCTAACAACGAACTAAACAATGCGGAAGAAATAACCTATAATCTGAAAGTCAATGTACCAAAACATTCTAACAATGAACCAAGTCTAAACAAGAAAGAGATACAACCCCAACTAATGAACTAATCAACTAGCTAAAACAAATGTCTAAGTCCGGAAATGGTGGACATAGACGAAAGAGAATCTCATGGCAGCTCGGAAGGATTGGCTCACCCTTGAATTCAAAGCGACGATCACTGATTTTCTAAGCAAGGTTTGTCAATAGCCGCTTGAAGATGCCTGTACTCAACAAAAATAAGAGCAAGTGCAGTATCAGTACACAACCACAGTGTACTGGTAGGATTATGTGGCTATCCCACTAGTGCAACATAAGCAAGTCAAGAAAACATTATAATCACATGCATATATATCAACATATACAATATTATCAACATTTACGAACAACGAACAACTTCACATTATATATCAAATCATTAGTCCTCTCATTGAACCCAAACCCAAATAGCATGCCAGAACGTGGCAATCGATCTCATAGTTATGTCGGAACGAGGCAATCGATCCCATATTTATGTCGGAACGTGGCAACCGATCCCATTTTTATATCGGAACGTGGCAACCGATCCTAGTTAGTTATGTCGAAACGTGGCAACCGATCCATTCAACACACCACAATCACAATCACAAGTATATCATCAAGATCATACATTTAAGTCATGATTTCATGGCAATCATCATTCCTCTATCTCTTCTACAACAAGTGTGATCAACATTGCAAAATTCATGCATATACAAGTATCATAATGAAGCAAGAACAAACATATATCACACAATAATAAAATCACAACCATCACCTACCTCGAAACAAGCTTGAAACCCTAAGAAACTTGATCCTTCCCTTTTCGAATTTGTTCCGCTTGTTCTTGGTCTACAAACAATCAATATAATACGGGAATCAATAAACAATCACTAATTACCCAAATTACTAACAAATCTATGAAACTTAGATCATACTTATGATCCCAATTATCTAAATTAGGGTTGTTTCCACCATAGAATCTATAACAAAACCCTCTCCCATCAATATTCACTCATTCTATTACGTTTTACAAATCGAAAAACGGATTCAAAGAGTGAAAAGCTTACATTTAGCCTTAAGAATGGTGAAAAACGAGTAGTAGTCCCTTGGGGCTCGTTCCTTAGCTCAAAAAATCGAAAAGTGCATAATGAGGTAGATTAGGGGTTTATTAACAACTTTAATTCGCGTCGAGCCCGCCACAACGGTCGTCACCCCTCCACAACAGCAAAACCCAGCGCCAAGGCGGCATACTCGAGACAGAGAGCTAATTCAAGAATTCCAAAATCTCCATTTCACAACACACCTCTAACCAAGGACGCTCAGAAAAAAACTTTTTACGTCAAGATCGATTCCGGTAGTTCTACTCGCCCAAATTCAATTTTGTAAAGTCGTATGAATTCCTTAACGAGTTATCTAACCACTCATGCAATCAAAATCATAAATACTTCACCCGATTGTTACCAGATTTCCCTACACCTCGATGACTCTAATTTTATCCAAATCTAGACAAGGTTAAAAAAATCTAAATACTACAAAAAAGTTTTTCGGCCCCAAATTTTCCCCTGTTGGCTTTTCTTTAACGACGGAAACAGATCGTTACAAAAAATCTTCATGATAGCGATTTCATTCGAGAATGGAGTTGATAAAGTAGAAAACTATAAATCCTCGTGTCACATGTACCAATCTGAATTGAAAATAGTCGGGATAGCTCAGTTGATACTTATCAGGTCACACATGTTATACCCCATTTTAACTCAAGGTCAAAACGTGTACAACATATTAGTGATTTTCAAATTATTAACTAACTTAAGAAATCGTCACCTAATTAATTACGGTGAATGATTAAGTTATTATCTAAAGTTAACTTCATTTTAAAGTCTACTAAATATGAAATTCTATGTAAGAGTTCTAATTATCCTAAAGGAAAGGGATTAAGCATCCTTTAAGATCCGTTAAAGACGGTTATCGGTCAAACTTAGGTTAGTTAAATAATTTTCAGAGAAAAGTATATCATAAATTAGAACTAAGTGCAGATTAACATTGAGATAGAATGACAATGCCTAAGATTAGAAAAAAAACAAACTTAAAGTATAAAATTCAAAAAAAAAAGATTTCATTCCAACTTTTTAAAAGGGTGCCAAATTAGTTTTTTTTTTTTTTGAAAGGAAATCTAGTTGTTTTTTTTATGATTCAAATGAGCGTAAAGGAATATATAGAAAGTACATTTTTAGGGGAAGTACATATACAAAAATGCAAGATTAGAGAAGGGAGAGTGGCGTTGGATTCATTTCTAAGAACCCAACATAGCTGCCAGACTCCAACTAGGAGGTGTGAATGCGATGTTTAATGCATAATTCAATCCGTTTCATCACAAGTAAAACTTGGAACAATTTAAATCTCAATCTTAATTGCAGGCATCTACATACTTGTAAAAGATAACTTCACAACAATATCCCTTACTCTTAACAAGATTTAATTTTAATAACATTAAATTCATTAGTCTAAACTCAAAACAATTTTTTCTCTTTTCTTTTTCGTAAAACAAAGGAGAAAGAGTTTAATACCAAGAAAAATGAGTCCTTGGAAACATAATTTCTGAAATAAAACAGAGCCCAAACATTTGATTTTAACAAAGCAATTATTACACCACGACGATTAGAATCAGTGATCAACTCAGGTCATGACGTCTATTTACTTATCATAATCCCAAAACACAACAGTACTGAAATACAAATTCATCCATATCTCGTCGAATGGAAATTTTTTTAAGAGAATAAACGTTACTGACCTATTTACTGGGGGAGTTTTCGGTCGAAGATCAATACGAAGATGAGGTTAAGTCCGTTCAAATTCAAAATCGCAGCAACAAAATGAAGAACAAAACTTTAAAACTAGGTGTGATAGCTTTTAGGGTAGACGAGTAGCTGATAACTTCTTGTACAAGTATTTATAGGGAGAAAAACGCAGTTTATGAGCGGGAGTTTGAATTTTTATATTTGTCAAAAAAAACAAACCTTCAAATCCAAACGTTTGAAGCCCTTAGGATAAGATTTGCAAGAGCCACGTGATTGAGATGACATTGGCGTGAAGATAGATTACCTACCCTCTGCTTATTGTTGACAAAATACGCTACTTTTCCAAAAAAAAAATGAAAGAGGAGACATGATCATGTGCTGCTGCTAACGGAAAAGACAGGAGATTGAAACATAAAGAGACTTGGATAAATTTAAAAAATAAGGATAGTTGGGCTGCTGCGTTTTTGGGTCTTTTTTGGATAAATTTAGTAGTCCGGAAGGCTGAATAATTTTTGGGTCTCAAAATGAATCAAATTTTGTGGCCCAATTAGCTGAAATAGTTTTCGGGTCATTCATTCTTTAAATCAATTCTTTCGAGCTTCTAATTTAATAACTAATATAACATATAATTAGTATGTAGAAAAAATAAAAATACTAATATTATGAATTTTGCTAATGAATTAGGAAGATATTAACTTGTGACTAATTTAAAAAGTAAGAAACTGAAATAGGATGACGACAATCGATATGTTTAACAAAAGGGGTGTAAAAAGTGGTAATATAATTTTACATACAATTTTAGTAGTAATTATAGAATTATGACATAATGGTAACAAAAGTAATACTCCCTCCGTCCCATTTTATGTGGCAACATTTCCTTTTTGGTCAGTCCCAAAAAGAATGTCACTTTTCTTATATGGTAAGTATTTAAAGATGCAATTCCTCTTTTACCCTTGTTGGTCCCACTTAATCTTAAAATAATACTCCAATACATTTATGAGGAGAGAGAAAAGTGAGTGTACTTTTTAAAGGGCAATTTGGTAAACATTTCAAAGTCTTCATTTATTTCTTAAACTCCATGCCCGGTCAAATGTTGCCACATAAAATGGGACGGAGGGAGTAATGAATAGTCGTTGTAGTAAGAATAGTATATGAAGAAAAATGATTTGCTACATTATTAATTTAGAAGCTCGAAAACAATAAATTAGAAGAAATGGGGGTCAAAATTGGATGTCAACAACACCCTTGGATAATATATACTTGGATATTGTTGAAGCTGATTGAATTTATTTTTTTTCTTTAAAATAATAGTTTAGTAGTAGTTTTTGAAAGCTAAATTTACTTGAGGAAAAAAATGAAGATATGCAGGTAAAAAATATTATTTCACTTGACATATGATTCAAATAAAAAACTTTAATGTTTGTAAACAAGAAGCTGGAATAGCTCAGTTGGTTAGAGCGTGTGGCTGTTAACCACAAGGTCGGAGGTTCAAGCCCTCCTTCTAGCGTTTTCTTTTTCATTTTTTTTTTTTGGTTTTCCTCCTGGTGTTTTGTACCTGCATTAGAGCTTGACTATTCGGAATTCGTGCCACGTAGGGCACCATTCGGGGGGAATCACTCCCTACTAAGGATTTTTCTATATCCAGGTTTTCCACTCGGTGTTCAATACCCGCAGTTCTGACTATTCCGAATTTGCGCCATGTAGGGCGGGGGAATCACTCCCTGCTAAGGCTTTTTCTATATCCAAGGCTCAAATCCGAGACCTCTGATTAACAGATTAAACAACCACATCCGCTTCTCCACGTCTGTTGGTGGTACTATTTGAGGAAACATTACCATATACATAACAAAATACTACTCCAATTATTTTTTACCAAACATTTAACATGCCTTGTTTCACTTAATTATGGCATGTAACATGTTTTGATTATCAAGATAAAGGAAATTGTCACATTTAATAACAATTACAGTACTTATTTTATTAAAAAAATGGTATCTCAATGTTAACTAAAACATGTACTAGATGTTATTACATGTTAGTATACTCTAAAAGAAATCTTTGTCAAAACACAATTCAATGTGCTTCTTGCTTATTCTTTTTAAACAAGAATCAAAACAAAAGATCGGATGTATTTGTTCAGATCAGATCATAAATAAGAAACAAAATCGCATATTCTTTTTTTCCAACAAACATAGATTAAGTTAATAAACGAGCGGATCAAATTAAATGTGTTGGTTGGATCATATTTGAAAAAGAAACTCTATCAATCTTTAGGATGACTAAATACAATACCAACATGACTAAATAGTTCTAGTCCACCATGAAGTGTAAGTCCCCAAGTTCACATTGTTGTAACTAGAAATGACACCAAGTAGCCACATGATTGTTAAGTATAATTTCATAATATATTATATGTATAAATATAATGTTTGGATAGGTTATATTATTTTTCGTTGTTTTATAATGCCTCACACCGAAAATGATAGATTAACATTTTAATATGATATTCAAGAGATAATTAAGCACTTTAACTTTGAGGATCCACGTCTAAACACTTCAATCTGTCTTCACTATTAGTTAAACACTTCAACTTATAAAATGATCGTCCAGACACCTCCAAAATCTATATGTCATCGTCAGATGTCCACGAGACATGGTGAGGATGGATTGAGGTGTTTACATACGCATTTTCAAAGTTGGAGTACATATATATATATATATATATATATATATTATTTTATTTTATTATTATTTAAATTTTGTAGTACATATATGCATATCTTCTTTTAATTAAAATTCTAATATAGTGTACTCTATTTTGATGTCAATTTTTCCAGAATCTTTTAAATAGTTCTGTCCTTCTGTCTTATGCACTGGTTTTATTCCAAATTAAAACATTTTTATCTTCTAGTCTAAGGACATTTCATTCTTCAATTCTGCTTCTTCCAAAAACAGAATAAAAGAACAACAATTTGTGGTCCTTCACTTAATTCGATCCCATTTTAATGTAGATATGTAGTATTTTTATTTTTATTTTTGAACCTCAGGATAACTCGCAGTCGCTAAAATCTTTGTACTTCGACTGAGCACTCTGTGCGCACTAGATAAATCTCTATTGTGTTATAACCTGCAAACTGCAAAGAGGATGTAAACCACAAGGAGTATGAGCAGTGGCGGAACCAAAATTTTGATCAAGGAGTGTCAAAATATAAAGAAGTAAAATTGCATAGAAGCCAAGGAGTGTCAATATGTAATATATGTACATCGAAAAATATCATATCTGGGTACACAGTGTAATTTTCGACGAAGGGGTGTCGGTCGACACCTCTCAAGTGTATGTGGCTCTGCCACTGAGTATGAGTTAGGCTCAACTCAAAAGACATTGAGGGGGATCGATTCTGGATCATCCATATGGATAACCACCCTCCAAACCAACTGAGTCATCTCGAATGACGATATATAGTATTTTGACACACATTTTACTAAAAAGATTTGTTAAAGTTACCGTACTTTCTATATAGAAAATAATATATATATTTATATTTTATAAATATTGTAACCAAAACAATTATACCTTACAAAAGGGAGTGTACATAATCAGAAATGGATGTATAGTATTATATATGGGTTCCATTGAATCGTGTAAATTTAGCTTAGACACTATATACAATACTAATTGAATTATTAAATACAGTAGAATTTTTCCAACACTTTACTATAACAGTTTTTTGTTTTTTGTTTTGGAATTGATTTTCTATGTGACATTATATTATATGTTCTCTACGACAATTTAAAAAAAAATATCCAAACAAATAATGTCATTATAAAGAAGTTTGACTATATTAAATTCCGAATCAAATAACTCAAATTGTAGGAAGTATAGTAATATTTCAAACACATAAAGTTCAAATCATGTATCTTTCTCCCTATGTCCTAATTTACGTGACACAATTATAATTTTAAGAGTCAATCAAGTTTTTCTTTGATCGAAATTTCTTTCTATACATTTTTAAATATTTTAGGTTGTTAATCGTCGTGGGCTATAACACTTTTTAGGGATAAAGCACAAATACCCCCTAGACTATGACCGAAATCTCAGAGACATATTTTAACTAAACTAAGGTCCTATTACTCCCGAACTCATTTTTTTGTAATTTTATACACCTTTTGGCTTACGTGACACACTCTGTGACTCCAGTTGAGGCGCGTGGGAGATATTTGGATGCCACGTAAGCCAAAAAGGTGTACAGAATTAAAAAAAAAATGAATTTGAGGATAACAGGATCTTAGTTTAATTAAAGTGTGTATCTGAGATTTCAATGATAGTCTAGGGAATACTTGTGCCTTATCCCTACTTTTTATATAATTTCAAAATATACAAATTTCTTTTTGGAAAAAGAAACTTAAACTTTTTACACAATCAAAATTTATGAGCTTGAATCTCGAAATTTCAATCGGAACATAAGAGGAACTAATAGACAAGTAATATAAAGCCAAGGTAAATGGATAAGGATATTATTTGACAAGTGTCATACACTATGGCCTTATACTAATATTTCAAAATCAACACTTTGATCCAAAATATTGTCCCTCCAAAACCACAAACTCCATTTTCTTTTTCTTCTTGAAAATAAGAAAAAAATCTCACCTTTTTTGCTCAATTCACTTGTGATTTGTACACTTCTAGTTGTTTTTTTAATCTCTGCTGCAATGGCTGTAGCAGAGTTTATTCCTTCTTCTTCTTCTTCTTCTTCATTGACTAAAAAAGCCAGTTTTTATTCATCACAACTTTCTTATGTGTCGACTAAGATCTCTCATCAACGTCGATTAAGCTTTAAGCCTTTATCGAGAACTTCTCAAATATGTTGCTCTGTTACTTCTAAGTATGTTGTTTACTTTCTCTGTCTCAATTTATATGACTGTACTCTTCATTTTACTATGTCTTGAAAAGAATGTCATGTTTTTTCTCAATTAGAAATAACTAAACTTTGAACTTCTTGTTTTACGCACAATTGTCTATGATTTGTTTGTTTTTTGTTTCTTAAACTTCGTGTCCAGTAAAATCGCGACATGAATTGGGGTGAGGGATTATAATATTTGCCTTGCAATTGTGTTTTTGATTTTAATGATCTGATTGATCTCTGTTACTTCTAAGTATGTTGTTACTTTCTTGATTTATGTTATTTCCTTTGTCCCAATTTATACGACGTACTTTTCATTTTACTATGTCTCGAAAAGAATGTCATGTTTTCATAACTAAACTTTGAACTTCTAGTTTTACGCACAAATGTCTATGATTTGATTGTATTTCTTTCTTAAACTTCGTGTCCAGTCAAATCACGACATGAATTGGGATGAAGGATTGTAAAATTTCATTTGCAATTGTGTTTTTCGATTTTAATGGTCTAATTTATGTTCATCTTGATTGATGTTGCAGGGAAGCTCAAGCGCCGACTGTAGTGCAGACTGATGATCCAAAGAAGAAATCAGAGTGCTATGGAGTTTTCTGTCTTACTTATGATCTCAAGGCTGTAAGTTCTTCCATAGATACTCTGAATTTGATATAATAGGAGATTGTTAAGTCGAAAGGCGGAGCTAGGATTTTGAATTTATGAGTTACGGATTATAAATTATTGATCACTTTCACTTAGATACCCTCATGTAATCAATCTAAAGCATATGGTTCAATGCGGTTTGAAATTAATGTTATAGTAACAAATTTCTTGAGTACATTTCAATTTTTTTTTATTTTTTTTTTAACCCCCTAGGAGATCCCACCCCTTTTCTCCCTTGGTGACTCGAACTCGCAACCTTCGGGTTGAAAGTGAGGGGTGCTTACCATCCGAGCAACTCCCTCTCGTCGTACATTTCAATTTATACTTGGCATTAATCACTCTTTTTTTTCTTTCGGTTACCAGGAAGAAGAGACGTCTTCGTGGAAGAAAATGATAACTGTTTCTGTGTCTGGTGCTGCTGGGATGATTGCTAATCATCTTCTTTTCAAAGTAAGAAGACATTCACAATTTTATCGTAATTTAGAAACATTCATGGAAACAAAATATGGTAGTACTATTTGTGTAAGCAGTTATTAAGTCATGTTTCCTGATTATGAGAGTCTACAGGATCTATCATAATGTTGTAACTTACCCCATACACCAGCATATCTGCAAAATGTGACCGCTCTATTCGGTTCCTCTCTTGAAGAATTACGTATGTTATGGCTTGGCCCTCGAAAGACAATGCTTCTACTGAATGATATTATTATAGCATGAACCAATTATTTGACAATTGCTATCGAGCATTATGGTCAAACACACACCTGAAGTATCATTTTTTTTGCGAGCTTCCCACCCCATGTATCAGTTGTTCCTTTTTCCTACCTGAACTATTACTATCTAAGTATTAAAACACACCTCAATGATCAAACGTTGCCTTTTCTTACCTGAACGTTGGTGATAGTTGAGTTATGTTTTAATACATAGATAGTGATAGTTCAGGGGAGAAAAGGGAACGTACAATGATGGTTTGGGTATGATACTCACGAAAAACGATAGTTCAAGTGTGTTTTTGACCATTAACTCTTGCGTTTTGCTTGTTCTTTACATCATTTGTTTTGATATCTCAGCTTGCATCTGGTGAGGTTTTTGGGCCAGATCAACCTATTGCATTAAGGTTATTGGGGTCTGAGCGGTCAATCCAAGCACTTGAAGGTATGTCCCCTTTTTCTATCGACCTTAGTCTCTCTTCAGAATCTCTGTCTCTCTATGTATGTAAGGTTCTAGTCCATGTCAATAAGACCTTATTAAACTTATCCTTCTTTAACTGGTGACTTTACTTGTTCGTCACCTAGGAGCTATGTTGCTTGGATTTTCCAAACAATGTCATCACACCCGTGTTGTATCTACAGCTATCTCAGCTTCCGTCAATGAAATTGAATTGTAACAAGTAATCTAAAAACTTTTTACTACAAAGTTCATTGATCATTTAACTTGATCAAATAGAAATCTAGTTAGATTACATATTTACATTGTTGACAATATAAATTCTTTTTCAACAACAAAAAAATGTACTCATACGTACTACCCAATCCTAAAATTTATGTGATATCAAATTCGACCTCTAGATTTGCACCTATACCCGAGCAACATAGCCTTGGATACACATGTCTGTGGTCTGCCATTAGGTGTTAATGACCTTTGTAATGTTCTGATTCTGGACTTGCTTTCACTTATATTCATAGTCGTTATCAAGTCTCGTTTGATTATTTTCAACCCTGCTTTGATTTGATTTACTTGAGTCGAGGGTCTATTATATATAATCACCTGTTTATATGCAGGAGTTGCTATGGAACTAGAGGACTCTTTGTATCCTTTGCTTAGGGAGGTAAATATAGGTATTGATCCCTATGAGGTGTTCCAGGATGCAGAATGGGCACTTCTCATTGGTGCAAAGCCTCGAGGCCCCGGTATGGAACGCGCTGGCTTATTGGATATAAACGGTCAAATCTTCGCTGAACAGGTTTCTTCTTCTTGTTCTCCTAAGATATAGAGTTTTCGGGAAAATGACAAAATTTAGTCCTTTATGGTTAGAGGTTGGTCTAAATTAGCAGCTTTAGTCCTTCATGTTTGAAAAGAACTGAGCAGTGTTGGCTTTCGTTAGGTTTGAAACACATGATGATCGTTGCATTTATTCGAATTGGCTCCTGAGAAGCACGTGAATCGTTTATACTGTTAAAAGACAACAACACGAAGTTCTTCCGATTCATTTCCCACAATTTACTTGGTTTTGTTTTAGTTGTCTGCTTTCAGTGCTGTCTAGTATATTTTTACTGCTGGCCTGGTTTTTCTTAAGGTACAAATCGAGGAAATGAGTTCTAAACCTCCGTCCTGATTGTTTCTTCAGTTTAAAGTTTAAACAGCTCACGTGCTTCTCACGAGTCAATCCTGTGAAATATAACTACCATCATATGACTAAAATCTCAAACATAACAACAACGACAGCATACTTAGTATAGTTCCACAAGTGAAGTCTAAGGAGGGTATGACGTATGCAGACCTTACCCCTACCTTTGTGGGGTATAGAAGTCGTTTTCAATACACTCTCGACTCAAACATAAGCGACTATTTTTTATCATTTTCTAAAGCTCTATGGTTTTTGAAGGCCAAAAGGATAAAAATTTGAATCAATATTTTGCGTTGTTTGTTAAATGATTACAGGGGAAAGCTCTCAATGCCGTTGCATCGCGAAATGTCAAAGTGATAGTTGTGGGAAACCCGTGCAATACCAAGTAATGAACTGTCTCATCTGTTTTCTCCTGTTTTCATTCTGTTAATTTGCTAATATATCTTTTTTCTGTTCCTTTTCAAGTGCATTGATTTGTTTGAAAAATGCTCCAAATATACCAGCAAAGAACTTCCACGCCTTGACGAGGTTAGATGAAAATAGAGCCAAATGTCAGGTATATAACAGTCTAATCTCTCGTTCCATGATTCATTTCCGTATAGTCGTTTAACTTATCCAACATAACAGTAAAGTCGCAAAACTACTTTTGATAATATCTGAATGTTACCTCTATGACAGGAAAAAACACTAAATTATGCCTACTATTACAGTAAAATCACAGAACTATCTTTTCTCGCGTTGAAGTAACTGAATTTTATCCAATGTAACAGTGAAGTCACGAAATAAAAAATCATGACTTCATTGCTAATTTGCTATGGTAGGCTATGTTGCTTGGACTCTCCAAAAATGTTGTCGCGAACATCTTGGATCCTTTGAAAATGCACTACTTTAGGATTTGACATGCACCGGTCGACATTTTTAAAGAGTCCAAGCAATATAGATAAAGTAGTAAATTTCAGCGACCATGTGTGAAATTAAACCCTCCCCCCCTCTTTTCATGATGAACAAAGAAGTTATTAAGACAATATCTCATGGTTTTGTGCAGCTAGCCCTAAAAGCTGGAGTCTTTTATGACAAAGTATCTAATGTTACCATTTGGGGCAATCACTCAACCACTCAGGTAATTATGTTTCATCGGCCGGAGATTGGACTGTTGGTTTATTTATATGGACTTGGGCAATCTTTCACACGTGAGCTAGCTTTTGGAGTTGAGTTAGGCTCAAGCGTCATATCCTTACATGGTATCAAAGCTAGGTCTCTCCCTGTTTGGGCTCCCGATCCATGCTCGAACGTGAAGGGGGTGTTAGGCTGAGTTAGAGCCCCATATTGATTGGGGAATGGATGTGTGGTCTGCTTATATGGACTTGGGCAAATCCTTCCCTTATGAGTTAGCTTTCAGAGTTAAGTTAGGCTCCAGTGTCGTATCTTTTACGTTACTAACCTCATGGTTAATCTATTTGCTATCAGGTTCCAGACTTTTTAAATGCTAAAATTAATGGATTGCCAGTCAAAGAGGTGATCAAAGACACTAAATGGTTAGAGGAAGAGTTCACTGAAAAAGTCCAAAAGGTAAAAATATCAATTTCTATGTTGTTGTGTTTTGGTAAGCACACGTACTACGAGCTCAACTGAGAAGGTACCAGGATGCGTATATATCCCCCGCCACCTGGCATCCCTTTTGGATACCACACCTATTGCACCAACTCAACCATCAATTACAATGTCGTAACTTGTAAGTTATATTTTGCAGAGAGGTGGTGTACTTATACAGAAATGGGGAAGATCTTCAGCTGCATCAACTGCTGTGTCGATAGTCGATGCAATAAGGTCTCTTGTCACTCCTACACCTGAAGGAGATTGGTTTTCTACTGGAGTAAGTTTCATCTAACTCTTCGTTCTATAAGAAATGAGCTTAATTAGAGGCACAACCATGATTTGACGTTTATCTGTTCTGAATTTGCTATCGAACTCATAGACCAACTCATTTGAAGCGTGAACCATGGAATTAAATGTCTTTTATATCCACTTACATGTCAATGTTAGTTTTCAGAATCTCTTGTTGTATAATTTTGCTACAAATGTGTAGGTATATACAAATGGAAATCCTTATGGGATAGCAGAGGATATAGTTTTCAGTATGCCTTGTAGATCAAAAGTAAGTTTTTTTCTCCCTAAATCGTATTATCTGATGGAATACTAAGTATATACCATCATGAGCTCAAAAATACTTTTTGTTTACAGGGAGATGGTGATTATGAACTCGTAAAAGAAGTAATATTTGATGATTACCTTTGGAACCGTATAAAAAAGGTACTCATTCTCTCTCTTGTTTCAGATTTTAGATGAGATGATCACATAACTAAACATATGGTTGAAAGGGCGTGTTGAGACATAATAACACTAAACGTTACTAAAATTTTCAGTCAGAAGATGAGTTGCTCGCAGAGAAAAGATGTGTTGCCCATCTCACAGGAGAGGTGAGTGTTTTTACAGCAATGAGATTGTTTCTTCTTCGTCTCGGAATGGACTAAAAGTCGGGTTTTTTCTTCTCTGTTTTTTTAGGGTATCGCGTTCTGTGATTTGCCCGGAGATACAATGCTTCCCGGAGAGATGTGAAACCAGCAAACCATTTTGCAGAATGTATTATTACAGATTATGTTGAAGAACTTGCATAGATAAAGGATAATGCAAGTGTTGTTTGTAATTTGTGTACCATTGATTAATCAGTCTTACAAGGGAGATAATAAATGAGACACAAAAGTATCAGTATTATTCTAATCGAGTTGATTCCATGATTATAAGTTCATTCCGTACTAGAGTGGTCCAGAATATGGTTATATACATCAGACTCCTATGTACAATCAAATATAGCAGGGCCACTTATGGCTACTTATAGAAGAATTAAGACTAGAAATTTGAAGAAGACAAAAATATAGTAGTGAACGTAAAGTCGAATGACTCAATGATTTCAGCTTAGTCCAACACCACAACATACCCAATATAATCTCACGAGTGAGGTCCAGGGAGGGTAGAATGTAGCAGGCCTTTTCCCTTCATGCTTCCAAATAAAACCTCAAAAACAGCTATAAATAATATGTTCAAAGCTTTCAAGGCTGGAAACTTATTATGATCCAATCAGAGACTGCAACACTGTACTTTTATATAACTTAACTACCCAAAAAAGGCTAAAAAAGGAGGGGGGGACTATCTTCTACAGATGCAGTATCAAAGTTTTAATTGAGATGCAATAATAGACCAGAGTATGTATGATAACATCCACCTTGAGCTTTGGTGATCAAGTCTCCTATAGTGCTGAAACCTTAACTGGCACAGATTGTGGTTCCGATTCTGAGGCTCATCAAAAGCATTAGGAACGAAAAAAATAGATAACAGAACCAGCCTCTGGAAATTGTCGAAGTAGTCTTTGCTGGATGAATGCTATGAAATGAATCCATGGAAGAGTCATCACTACTACCCCGTGACAGGCCAAGAGATAGGATAATGTTGTAATACACATGTTTGCCCAATGGCCATCTCTTCCCATTGCCAGCAGTAGACATGTCTCTAATTTGAATTAGATCAGCAGTGACCTGAACTGAACTAGCTGACCGAGACAATGAGTTCAGACGGAGAATTGCATCTTTTGTAGGGAACTCTGAAGCAAATGCTGGAGGAGCATGAATATTGCCCAACATCTGGCTTGCCTGCTTCATAAATGGAAGCTGATAATCTGCAATATTGAAAAGCAAATAACAAATATTAAGGGAAAAGAAGCCCGATTTCCAGAAAAGTTAAGACTAATACTGGTGCAAAGCCAAATAACAAAATATCAATGGGTAAAAAAGTCAAAATAGTCTCATCATTACCTAATCCAAATTTAGTTGGTACCAATTTGGAGGACGCTGCAAAACCATTCTTATCTTCACCAAACCCTTCATTGGGCGCAATAGGTTGCTGAGTTACCTCGCCAACGTCCTGCCACATAATAGAAAACACAATATGTAAGCCTCAGCATAACCACTAGGACAGCTAAGAGGAGAGTGAAGCTGGAAAATAAAGTTACCTTCTCAGGCAGTAGTGCTTGATCAGAAATTTGATCATCATTTCCAAAGAAAACTGAAGGATCAAAACTCATATTCTGGAAGTCATCATTTGCATCAAAGTAAGTAAGGTATTCCTCAAACATGTCGAAACCAGAGCTGTCAACCTGAACGGGATTTGAAAGATCATTAGCTTCGAGGAAAGCTTCATCGTTAAATTGGAGATCATCAGTCCCATTTACAATTGGTTCATTAAGCAAGTAATCCCCATCTTCAGAGTTCATGTTCTTGCTTGATTCACCAATATATTCATGATTGACTTGCTCAGCATTAAAATTCTGTTGCACAGCTAGATCAATTGGTTTAAGCTCGTCAGGTTGCTGCAGCCAATTTTGAGTATCAGAGGAGTTATTTGTCTCCTCCGTACTTCCATTTTCACCATAAGAATAATCCAAAGGAAGGGAAGCACCAGCCACAGCTTTGTCCGTCCCAAGAATCTGGGTGCAAGAGAAGAATTACCAGAAATCAGAACATATAGGTTAAACCTTCATTGTAGGATTCAACAAAATTTCACCGGGATTAAGTTTCAAACAAGGACTGTACACCTTGTCAAATAAGAGATACAACTAAATTGGGCATGACCAAAATGTCCGTTTTTAGAGTAACAGTCACCTGTTGGTCGCAATGACAAGCTACAACCCATTACTAACATATAGCGATACAGCAAAGTGAGAGTCAGCTTCTATCATATTATAATACTTACAAAGACTATGTAAAGTGTCAATCTAGAACAGTTTATGCAGTTCATGAGAAAGACACAGACAGTGGGGAGAGAGAAAGAGAACAGGCTTTCCGCATCACCCAAACATGCATAAAACATAGGGAAAAATAACACATTCATCTGTGACAATACCTGGTCAAGTTCATTTGCATCTAAATAAATATCATCACCAAATACAAAATCCTCAGCAGTCTCATCCTTCGGAAGAACTTGTAACTCATCATCTTCCCATTCCTCCTCTATAAAAGGTGCCCCATACTGTTCCCCATTCTTCGGCCCTGCACCACTCTTCTGGAAGACTCTGCATAAAACAAATGCATCCTTTTCGCCAAAAAAGGAAAAAGAGAAGAAAATAAGAGAAGGTAATGAAACTATGTAAACAAATTACAGGAAATATGCCCCCAAGAGAGGAAAAACGGCAACGACCCCACAAGCACTCCCAAACAAGGGCAAGGGAGTAGAAAGAAAATTTGCATTCACTCTGTCCATCTGACTACTTACCTTCAGCATTTTTCTATTTCCCTCCAGAAGCAGCTTTGAGGGAACTGGATAAGGATGTGAGATGCTTATAAATTTTACACAAATTGAAAAAAAAGTCACTATCCGCCAAAGACAAACATGATTATATACAAACAATCTTTATAAAAATATAGAAAAAAAATAAGAACCATCAGGTACCTGAGGAATTCCAGCGTTATCTAGCGCCTCATCAATCAGTCTGTATTCATGCATCACCCAATTAGTTCTCTGACCCTTTGGAGCACGACCATTGTGATAAACTAGAGTCTTCTTCATCCCAACAACCTGAGACTTATTACGATGGACAGCCCTATCCTTTCCGGTTGTCTTCCAGTAGCCTTTTTCTGTCGCTCGGTTGGTCCTTGCTCCATTACCGTACTTCTTATCAAGAACACTAAAGAAGTACCACTCCAAATCTCTTGTCTTCAGCCTTGACATGCCTAAGGAACCATAACATTACATTAAGCTTACAATATAACTCACAGGTATCTGACAATCAACTCAACCAATACAATTTTTACTAAATGGAAAGAAGCTCTAAGCTTTGGTTTTAAAACTTTCAGGGAAGTAACATAAGAGAACTATGATAAAATAGCTACTGCAGTCAGAATATATATAGACACACGATTGCACAATGCAGTTCTGGATGAAGAATTGAAGTATACTGTGACCCAAATGGAACAAAAGGAAAAATACATTCTTTTTAATCAGGAAAGCAAAAAAGTTACTACAATTAACAAGTAGAACAAGCCATCACAACAAACCACGTTCACCACACATCTAGTCCAAGTTCCAATATGATTTCAATTAATCCTCAAAGAAAAAAGGAGGATACAACAACTCACAAAATTCTTTCTTTTATATAGACATGGTGTAAGGGCCATTCTTTTGAGCCAAAGGTCCATCAGAAACTCTCTTATCTCCTACAAACCACACACCACATACCCACATGTGGGATTATACAACGTATGTTGGTGTTGGTGGTGGTGTACGGGTGTACAGGCCACGGGTACCTGCTGCTACCTCCAACACAATAAACCATGTTCACCAATATGATTTCAATTAATCCCAAAGAAAAAGGGAGGATACAACAACTTACAAAAATCCTTTCTTTATACAACCATGGTATCCGGGCCACTCTCTAGACCTTCTTTTGAGCTGAAGGTCCATCAAAAACAGCCTCCCTATCTCATACAAACCATCCTCCCCAAAGTTCACTTGTGGAATCACACAAGTATGTTGGTGGTGGTGGTGTACAGGGACACCTTACTCGATAAATTACACCAGATACCTGCAACCTCAAACCTCCCAGACCCCACTTGTGGGATTTCACCAGGTATGTCGGTGGTGGTGGTGTACAGGCCACCTTACTCAACAAATTACACCGAATACCTCACATACACACCGACACAGCTAACTCTGTTCACCAAAGCTCGAAGATCAAACAACTTACAAAATTCTTAGCAACTAACCAACAAATTTGGGGAAAACCAAACACCTAAATTCTTAATCCTTACCTGTACTAACCAACCCATTAACATTACATAATCTCAAAATCCATAGATCTATACATAAACAATCAATTAACCCAAAAAGCAACTAAAAAAACAAAAATTTCCATCAATCATGAGCTATAAAAACTTCAATTAAAAGAGACTAACCAGGAAGATCCCATGGTTCAACCTTGTAAATATCGATCTCCGATATAAGATCAGACTTAAACGTCCTTCCATAGATTTTCCGGCGGAGATAGTATCTAACCAATTCTTCATCCGTCGGATGAAATCTGAACCCCGGCGCCAACAATTTCGATGATCCTCTCGATTCCATCAACCACACTAAAAAAAAATTCAAAAAATAATTAAAATTATCTAGACCTTATACTAAACACAGAGAAAAAGAAAATTGAGATTAGGATTTAGGAATTTGGGGTATGTGAGATTTAGGGTTTAATGGACTTGGAAAAAAGCCATTTTTGAACTGTAACGAAAATTTTGATGACTTTTTAATTTAAAGGAAGACGATTAGTATATTGATGACGTCAATATTTTGGTTGCCCCTTTGACAAGTTTTTGAGGAAAATAAAATAAGATATTTTTATTTTGTAAGGATAAGATGTATAGACACAATATATATATATATAATTAGATGTGGAGAAAAAAAAATGAGAAGGGCAACAAAAGTATATAAAAATAATACTTATCTTACAAATATTTTAAAACAATATATTATAATAATAATATATTCAATTAAATATCAAGCAAATTTTATTTTTGTCGAGGTAGAAATATTATTTTTGAAAATCTCTCGGTTCAATTTGAACAATTTATTATCTTTATATTTAATATATTAAAATAAGAGTTGGATTGAGAGCAATTTTGGGGTTCATCGGCTTAGAAAGGTAAATTGATAATATGATTTATTTATTTTTGCTTTATCAAAGTTGCGCTTGTGATAATCCAAAGGTTGTGTATGACCTCTCTATCGTGTTTGATTTGTTGATATTATCGTTCATCTATCTAATCTATTTTCTGGATAGCTTCTTTATGGGAAGCACTACACTAACCTAGCTAACACTACATCTCGCTAATTCCATTCTCCCTCTTCTTTCATTTTACAAGAATAAAAAATCGTGAAATTCATTTTATTTATCGATGAAATAAATGAGATTTTGAGAGAAGTTGAAAATTATGTTGACTTTAAATTTGATTCCAAAGTGTAGGATATTGGACCAAGTCAGCCATATTTCGTTTTTTTATTTTTTTTAATTAAGTTCATGTCTACCTTTATACTTGGTGTTGCGTAATTGCTTTGCTTCAATTGCCAAACCCGACTTAGTTTGTATCTCTTCCTTTGTCCACAAGGAAATATGGGTGGAACCGCCTTAGACAAAGGTTGGTCCGATGCATATTTTTTATCGAAAAATTATATAATATATTATTGAGACACGTCAATTAGTGTTCAACTCTAACAAGAGTTCTACAGACAAAGGCTAGGCACAAGAATATATTTAGTCTCCTTTATAACTGTATCTCTACATTAGAATATTGTAATTATAAATGGAAAAATTACAAGAATATACTATGTAAGACCATTATTTACATAATATTATTTTAATCTTTTTATTTACAACATTAACATTTTAATTACAAATATATACATAACAATATAATAAAATGCACTTCTTCTTTTTTTACGTGGAATACGATTTTATTTACTATTTTTTGGGGTAGTGTGCTTATTTTATGGAATTGATAATTTACTATTTTACCTTTTTAATTTCTCTTTCTTTTCTCTCTCTCTTAATTTTTATCATGAAATCACACCATTTAATTTTTTATTCTCTCACATATTAGTTTTTGGATACATCTTTTCTCATTAAGAATTTTGGTTCTTCTTCATACTTGTTTTTTTTCTTCGAAATTATCTATATTTTGAGATAAAATTGTGTGTTTTCTTTGATTTATACGATCATGAATAGGAAAATTTCATGAATTCGATTTGTAGAAATAATTTGGGTATTGACAGCCGAATTGCAATATTAACAATCTTGATGTGTGTTCGAGATTAAATTTCGAGTTGAATGCATTTACTTTGTCTCCCTAATCTTGTTATCGGTAGTGAAAGGTCTATCTATGACTCCTAATTTGACAAAAAAGAAAGGTAAGAAGAAAGAGGTTTCAACTGTTGATTCGAAGGTGTACTCGTATGATAGTAATTTTATATAGAAGTTCATCTTAGAACAATTTCTTCCATCACATTATCTTATTTTGAGAAATTACTTTGTCATACAATTAAATAAAATTTTATTGTTTTTTGATGATTTTTTGGTATTTCGTTGTGCCTAATTCTTAGTCTTTCTTGAAATTCTGAAAAATAATATTTCGCAAATGTGGTATTGTTCATTCTAGTGTTGGACCTGAAAGGTAATATTTGATAGAAATTATGGTGGTGTTCGTTGTGGTATAAAATTACTAGCTGAATTTTTTTTTATAAAACTATTAACAAACGTGCATTATATGATATAAATTATGGTATAAAAGTTGGTATTCAANACACCCTTACAAACAATGATCCTACTAATGGTGCAAGTAGTTAATGCTCAGGTTTACCACTTTAAGGCTACAAGTAAGGGTGTGCATCGGTCAGTTTGGTTCGATTTTATGTATTATTGGTTTAATTTATCGGTTTTTGATTTTTAAATATGCTAAATCAGTAACAAACCAATAAGATATTCTTTATCGGTTTTCGATTTATCAATTTTGGTCATTAACGGTTTGCTTTTTGATTTACCCAATAAGAAAGTGTTCATAAATAAATATATGATTTCTCATTTCTATAACAATTTGGCGCGATACAGTGAGACAAACAAATCAGCTGCAAATGTTTTTATATAGTTAAACAAGAAATATAATGAGAAATTGCATCAATAAGAATAGATGTAGTACTAAAGTTGCAATTACATGTTACAACCAAAACATAATATGAAATTTCTAATGTGAAGTAGAAGTACTGTGACGTGTGAAGTGTGTAAACCGTAGTGTAGAGTACTGATATAGTGTCTAGTTATATTAAATTATTAATATTTAAAATTTATGAAGGGTGTAGTAGTAAATTTTAATCGTCTTAATGGGTTATCGGTTTACCCAATAACCCAATACTAAAAACCAATACTAAACCGATAACCCAATAATTTTCTTTTATAAAATCATTAAAAACCAGTTAACCTAATAACAATGATCCAATAACATTTTTTCGATTTGTTTTATTGATCGATTTGATTTTTGCACACTCCTAGATACAAGTTCGAGTCAAGTAAATTTTAACTAAATCAATAGTATAAGTCGAAATTGTGTATCATCTTGCTTTGCGCTAGAGATTGTTACTATTCAAAGCAGTATAACACTCGAAAATTCACAATCGATTTTGCCATAGGTTACTATTCAAAGCAGGGTGATACCCAGAAATTTAAAATTTTAAATCCGTCTTTGCTTCAAATATTGTTATCAGCTAAATAAAACCATTTACATGTGCTCCACCTAAAAATTGAACAAAGTGTCATGATATTTTTCAAATAGTGAAGTTGAGTCATGAGACCCTTGTTGTGAATTTGCTCTTCCTATTGATTTCTCCATCGACTCACACCCCTTACAAATATTGGAAACTTATGTCTTCACAAGGGGATGAATAATGATTGTGTAATTATTAACTAATTATAGTTATTTTTTAAGCAATTTATTAATTTTTGTATTGTTTTGATTTTATTGTTTCTGCCCTTTTTTATAGATAAAACTTGTTTATTCTTAATACTCTAGTATTTTTCATTGTCAAATTTTTTTGGACAAATTACTTAAGTACACAACATTATTTTACCTATTCTCAATATTTCCCTACTCTTTTACTAAAATACAAAAATCCCTTATTTTCCCCCAATTCAACTTAACCGGATACTTTATTAGTTTAAGTATCCGCGCTGCTATATTATGCATCCGCCCGTTAATTTAAGTATCCGCCCGTTATTAATTAAAGTATCCGTGCCAACAACTTAATAATTTAAGTATCCGCCCTTTATTAATTAAAATATTCGCGCTGCTATATTATGTATCCGAAAGACACTAAAAAAGGGATTTTTGGTAATTAATGAAAGAGTAGGGATAGGAAGTAATTTCCTTCTTATACTATGTGATTTGCCTAATTTTTACTTATAATAATTATAAATACATGATTGTTGTGTATTTTATGTTAAGGTAAAAATAATAAAAACAACTTGCAGCTTCTCCAGTTTTTGCTCACTCTCTATTATCTTGTTCTAACATGTATTAAGATTAAATGTTAATTATTATAAATATATATTGAATTTTGCATATATATTTAACATAATTGATAATAATAATAATAATAATAATAATAATAATAATAATATATATTTAGTCAAATTTCTCGATGCACGTAACAATGTGATTATTGACACCTCTGATTGTGTGACCTTGCAGAAATAAACTACTGACCGTGCATAATACTTTGCTTAGCTTGTTAATAAACATAGGAAAATCCTTTCAAGAAAATAGTTTTTCAAACTTCTAAAGTGAAAGTGAAATTTCTTTCGAAGAAACTCGAAAAAAATTTAGGTGCATATAAACTAAACACCTTTGAGTGAAAGTGAAAGTGAAATTTCTTCTGAAGAAACTCAAAAAAAAATTTAGAAACTGAAAATACTATACTATTTAAGCTAGATATTGCAACTGAAGGCGCTCAACTTTATTTAAACTAGTTAAACAGACAACATTATGTCGATAGCTAAGGGTGCATAAGTACAAGTTTATAGCAAAACTACGTAAATAAAGTTATTACATAGCCAGCCATTTTCATTTTTCTCTAACAGTTTTAAGAATGGAGGACTCCGATACAACGGAGCCCTCTGCTCGGCCAACAGCTGCAAAACTAGAACTACATGGAGTTGTTGTTACCAGCTAACCTCCTCGAACGAGTCTCCTCAAGTCCTCGTTCTCCTTGTTCAAGAGATCGAGACGTGATTGAAGAATGTTGATCATAGCTTGAGCTCTCATCACTTCAATCTTCGCAGTCTCCCTTTCCATCGAGACATTTAGTATCTCATTCTCTAAATTGCTAATGAACTTCAAGTAACCTGGAGGAACAGATTTTTCAAGATTGGAAGAGTCAAAATTAAGGGAGTTAGAAGGTTGAGCTTCTTTTGGTTCAAGGGGATCTAATAAGGGGAATGTTAAGAGAGTAGGGGAGTAATTTGTCGTCATCGTCTTTGTTGGTGGATCCTGTTGGCTAGTGGTTGAATCTTCAGAACCATTTGCATGGCTAGAGCTAGGATCATCATGCTTCGATCTTTTGCTTTGAGCTAAAGAGAGTAGTTCGAGATCCTCAGACCTTTCCCTCTTGCAAACAAATGAAAGAGGTCGAGGCTCAAGCAGGTTCTCACTTTGGCAAGGAGCCTTCCCATGCACATCCTGCTTTGAACATCCAACCGTTAGCGCCAAGGAAAGAATTACCAAGAACATACTAAAGCATACCCAAGCATCAAGTTACGCATAAGATCACAATATTCAACATGCTTGCACACGGTTTTGCATGTTATGTCAATTAACACGAGCTCTAACGAATAAATTCAATAACAAAGCACAATTCCATCCATATTAGGAAACTAATGCATTATAGTTTTGCAAGTTGAAGTTCGTTTCCTGGGGTTAGTAATGAGTGTCCAGATAAAACACTTGAGGATGAAAATATAAACGATTTGTGGCAACGTTTGATCAATTTAAAAGATAAGGGATCATGAATGTAATTAGAAGCCTAGCTATTCATCTGGCCTACTCAAAAAAAATGAATGAGGTCATTAAAATTGATGCAAGCTTTCCAAAGTCTCCCGTACGATTATCTGGAAAGGGAATGCTACCTAAGGGAGGTTCAAATAAGGTATTCATCTACTAGAATTATTCTCTAATAAGAGGGGGAGAAAAGTAAACAAAGCATAAAAAAGGCAGTGTATCACATGTTCTCAACAAATAATTTATTATCTAGTAATCTAATGTAAGCGAGTGTATCACACGTTCACGACTCAATTGGTAGATCTAGTGTAACCTTGACAAAGAGGCAGTAAAAGCTTCTCCTTAAGGTAGGGCATCGAAAACTAGGAATTGGCTAGCTCTACTCCGCAAGTACACATATTATTACCTATGTGATAACTGCACTTGCCTGTGAAAAAATAATCTGGAAAAACTAATTGTGATCGTCACATAATCTGAAAGAGATAAATCTGCAGTTTCAGTTATTCTTATTAAGAAGTTTTGACTATATGACATGCGACAAAATGAGAAATCAATCCATCTAATTCTAGACTGATTAGAGCTACGCCTACACAGTTTGCTCCACCTCGGGCCACAACACTTCAAGCCTTTATCTAGGTTTGGTGTCTAGCTTAATGCATGAAATGGGCAGGCCAGTAGATTGACGAAAGCTCGACTTTAAAGGGCAAACTTATACTTGGAGACAGAGAAGCGGAGAGACTGAATATTAGTCCCTTGCTAGAAAGTTGAGGACATATATAGGATATCTGATCCAATGAGATATCCCTGACACACCATTATGTGGGAGCCAATCCAAAAGGATATTAGATAGAAAACTGAGTTTGTGCCTCTCACCGGACAAAAGTGAGCTAAAATGAAACCTCGGAAACACTAGTTTTCTTCACGCTCTACTTGGAGCAACAAAAAATTATGACACAATACTGAACATAATCTAATGGAGAAACTATCGCGTTCTAACAGAAACCACGGTTTCTGAAGAATAGTAATACAAGGACAATCAAGAGAAAATAAAACGTGGGAGATGTTCTTGCAATTAAAAGCTAAAAGGGTTTAGGTTTCCAAGGAAGAGCCAACCGCGTTCAAACAGAAACCGGTGCTCCTGAAGAACAGTAATACAAAGAGAACCAAGAGAAATTAAAACGTGGCAGATGTTCTTGCAATTAAAAACTAAAAGGCTTTAGGTTTCTAAAGAATAATCATACTAGGAGAAAACGACAAATGAAAAAAAGAAAAAAAAAACTGCCTCTACATGTAACGACTCACAATTAAAAGCCAAAAGGGTTTGAGTTTCCAAAAAGCAACCGCACGAGGAGAAAGAAGAAAACCTAAAAGAACAACAAATATTCTTGCAATTAAAACACCGATCTACATGTAACGACAATAGCATTCATATTTTCTTGTAATAGTAAGTGGTATCTATCCGCATTAATACCAGCGGCAAAAAGGGCGGAAGTTGTATTTATCCGGATTAATAGTAGCGGCGCAAAGAGCAGAAATAGGCAATATTTGGATTTAATGCAACAAATCAAGTACATAGAAGATCACAAGAATACGAACCTGGTCAAACTCATTTCCCTCAACTCGTGCTTCATCACCATTGGCCACGTCATCCTCGGTCTCTCCTCCAGGAACCATGAGAGTTGTGTCGTCATTCCATTCCTCCTCGATAAATGGTGCATATCTGTCGCCATTAGGAGGCCCTAATCCACTTTTTTGGAAGATTCGACAGAGTACAAAAGCATCCTATTTCCTCGCAAACAAACAGAACACATTAATTCAAAACTTCAATCGGAAGTAGGTTTACAATCCATACATTTTCCAATATCAAATTCGCACCTGCACAACTCCAGCTGCCTCCAATTCTTCATCGGCAAGTCTGTACTCATGCATTACCCAGTTAGTTCTCTTTCCATCAGGAGCTCGACCATTATGGAAAACAAGCGTTTTCTTCATTCCAATGGTCTCAGACTTGTGGCGAACAGGACGATCCTTTCCAGTAGCTTTCCAGTAGCCCTGTCCAGTGGCTCTATTAAGTCTAGATCCATTCCCATACTTCCTATCTACAGGGCTGAAAAAATACCACTCTAAATCTCTGGTCTTCAGAGATGAATAATCTGTACAAGAAAGACCAAAAGTTAATTCATCAAAACTAATGATTACAAAGTTCAAGAGAAGAATGTGTCTTATCACACAAGAAATTGATAACACATCCAAACAAAAACTGCACAAAGTTACAAATAAAAAATGCATTTCTTATGTAGCAGCGTTACACCAGGTTTTGCATGAACATTGGAATTTTCTCTGAAGTCTTTAAACTGATAATAGTATAAACCTTGTCCATACATCAGCTTATTAGAGTGCTAAAAGACCTTAAATTACGTATCACCAATTCCTTCTGACCCTTCTTCTTTAAAAACAACGAAAAAGAAAGACGTGTATCTATATACTAAAAACTCAATCTTTAAGGCAAATCAACCTTAAAGATACAATTTTCATATTTAAAAAAATCCATTAAAACTCCAAGCTCCATTTTTCTTTGCAATCAATTGAAATTAAACACATCCCTCAAACAAATCTTTATAATAAATCAACCTTAAAGATACATTTTTCTTACTTGCAAAAAAGAATACCATTAGAACTCAAAAAAAGATTTGTATCCATTTGCTAAAAAATCTATATTTATGGTAAATCAACCTTAAAGATGCATTTTTCTTATTAAAAAAATCCATTAGAACTCCAAGCTCCATTTTTTCCAATCAATTGAAATCAACACATCCCTCAAACAAATCTTTATGATAAATCAACCTTAAAGATACATTTTTCTTACTTGCAAAAAAAATTCCATTAGAACTCCAAATATTTGTAACCATGTACTAAAAATTCAATCTTTATGGTAAATCAACCTTAAAAGATACATTTTTCTTACTAACACCAAAAAAAACTTTAAAACTCGAAGCTCCTTTTTCGCAATCAATTGAAATTCACTCATCCCTTAAACAAATCTTCATGATAAATCAAATACATTTTTCTTACTAGCAAAAAAAATTCCATTAAAACACCAAAGATTGTAACCATATACTAAAAATTCAATCTTTTTGGTAAATCAACCTTAAAAAGATACATTTTTCTTACTTGCCACCAAACAAAACTTTAAAACTCGAAGCTCCTTTTTTGCAATCAATTGAAAAAATTCACTGATCCCTTAAACAAATCTATATGATAAATCAACCTACAAGATACATTTTTCTTACTTTGCAAAAAAATAAAAAACTTTTAAAACTCTTGAGCTCCATTTCTTTGCAATCAATTGAAATTAACTCATCCCTCAAAAACACACAGATAAATGATAAAATCATAAAATGTAGTAAAATTTACAAAACTAAACAATTCATCAAAAATCCACAAAATCAAAAAACATATAACATGAACAAAAAAATCAAACAATAAAACCACATGCAAACCTGCAGATATAATCACAAAAAAAGTGAAAATTCATATCAGCTGCCCAAAAAAAAATATATATATAACACAAAAAATGATAAAAATTCACAAAGATTAACAAACCTCTAAGGTCCCATGGCTCAGATTTGTAAACATCAATTTCAGAAACAGCCTCAATCCGAAACGGTTTCCCACAAGCCTTCCTCCTTAAATAGTACCTCACTAATTCCTCATCTGTCGGATGAAACCTGAATCCCGGTGCTAAAGAAGTCGCCGGAGCTGCCACTGCTCTCCTCGGCGTCACCGGCCCCACCGGCGCCGGTGCTAGAACAAGTGCACCCTCTTGCTCCATTTCCGGGGCCTTAAAAAAAATCAAAACATAACCAAAACAGTGTCAATTGTTTAAAAAACTAAAAATCATACATACANCACCGGCCCCACCGGCGCCGGTGCTAGAACAAGTGCACCCTCTTGCTCCATTTCCGGGGCCTAAAAAAATTTCAAAAAAAATCAAAACATAGCCAAAAACAGTGTTTATTGTTTAAAAAACTAAAAAGCATACATATAGAATAAAGAAAACAACCAAAGCTCACCAAAAAAACAAGAAAATGAAAATCAGGATTCCTTTCAAGAAACCCACCAGAGAAACAACAGATACATACAAAACAAACAGAGAGAAGTATAAAAGGGGGAAAAGGGTGTTAGGTTTGAGAAGATTAGAAGTGAAGCAAAGCTTTAAAAAGGAGAAGAAGGGGTGGAGTGGGGTGGGGATGTGGGTTGGGGGGTGGGGTGGGGTGTTGATGATAACTTGGATAATAGTGAAAAAGAAATGAAGTAAGCTAAGAAGGGCTATTGCCCATCGGTTAAGCAAGGGAAGATAGGAATGGATGCTTGCTTGACACGGAAATCGAAAATCCAAGAAAAAGCCATTGAAATGGGGAGTTTGGGGCGGGGGGCGGGGGGGGGGGGGGGGGGGCTAAACACAAAAAAGCAAAGATAAATGACTTATAGGCAACTTATTGTGTGACCAGATGCTTAGCTGTTTTGTTTTTTTTTTTTACTTTTTTTTTTAATATATGAATGAGATTGTAACTGAATATGGACTATGAAGTCGTCTTTGTTAGAAATATTTTATTTTTAATATAAAAAATTTAGTGTAAATTTAAATTTAATCAGACTTAAATATGAATATCAAATATTGAATGAAAAATTAAAATATATATATAAATAATAATCCATTCTTTTTTTATAATCAATAACAAAAAAAAAGATTATTTTTGAATTTATTTTATTTGATTAGAGTATAAAGATTGAATTAATTAATGTTTGATGTGAGTTTGGATGTAGTTTACATGTTTTAAAACTATATAAAAAGTAATATAAGTCATAATAGTTAATAATTTAAAATATTATTAGAAATTTAGGAGCTATATAAAAAGTATTACTATAAGTTATACTTGAAATATATAATAAGTCATAATAGTTAACAATTTAGAATATTTGAAAAGCTATGATCGAAGCAAGTAGCTTTTGATTGTCTAGATAGTAATTAAAAAACAAATTGAAATGGACAGAGTAATAACTTTTCTATATTAAGTGATATTTAAAGTTTTAAATGTACGTTACACTAAAAAGTTATGATCAAAGAAAATATTATTTGACTGTCTAAATAGTAATTAAAAAAAAAACAAATTAAAATGAAGAGAGTCATATTTTTTAGGTTGACTAATAATTTAACTTTTTAGATTGATGCTATTAATGAGATGATTAATATTTATGACTTGTTTTATATTATAAATTTTTTTTAAAAAAAATTGTGTCTAGTTAACCATTATATATCATATAGATTGGAACGGAAGGATTAGATTGATGCTATTAATGGGATTATTAATATTTATGACTTTGTTTTATATTATAAGTTTTTTTTAAAAAAAAAAACTTTTCCGTGTCTAGTTAACCATTATGATCAAAGCATGTAGCTTTTAATTGTCTAGATAGTAACTAAAAAAACAAATTGAAATGGAGGGAGTAACAATTTTTCTATATTAAGTAATAATTAAAGTTTTAAATGTACGTTACACTTAAAAAGTTATGATCAAAGAAAATATCATTTGACTGTCTAAATAGTAATTAAGAAAAAAATAAATTAAAAAGTAACATTTTTTATATTGACTAATAATTTAACTTTTAGATTGATTCTATTAATGAGATGATTAATATTTATGACTTGTTTTATATTATAAGTTTTTTTAAAAAAATAACTTAGTTTCGTGTCTAGTTAACCATTATCATTTAGATTGTAAGTATTTTTATTTTCATTTTTAATCTTTTTTTGTAGTTCTTGAGATACTCTTTTTTCAAAATAAATTTCTTAACTAGCACTCCGAATTCTATTTTTGTTGCTTATCATTCTCCTAATAAAGATATAATGTAGTTGTGTTTAAAGTGATATTTTTCAACACGAATTTTGATTAGTTGAGTGCTAAAGAAAGTATAAAATATCTTGTGAAAAATCAAAAGAACATCTCACTTAGTTAACACTTATAATCGAAACATATTGAAGACAAATTATATTTGAATTTATATCAAATATTAATTAATTTATTCTGAATCAAGTCAAATAAATTGAAACAAATAAAATACGAGTAATTATTAAACTATAAATATGTTAACCTTATCATACTCTATTTATCATAAAAATGACTAATTAAGTAAATATAAAATATATGAGAAGAAATGAAATAAATAAAAGAAGTGAAGTTCTTCACGTTAACTTCACTTTTTATTTTGTTTTGTGTCTGTTTTTCTTCTTCTATTTTTGTTTTTTTTTTTGTTTACTTTTGGAAGAAGGCTCTAGGTGGTTTCACAAAATGACATTTTTCAAAAGCCTTTTTAGTTGGGAGAGGGACAGTTTAAGCTATTTTATTTCCTACTATATGTTAAAAGAGTTTGGTTGGGGATTTTTAGGTTTTAAAGATTAATTGTGTGTGGTTTGGAAGTAAAATGTTTATCTACCATTGCACAATTATAATAAATACGATATAGAGAACCAGAACTTAAAAAGATGAAATACGTCATTTTTTTTTAAAAACATTTATATGTCATATCAAATCATCAAGAAAGTAATACTGAAAGTAGAATTGTTCTAAATTCATTGAAAACAGATTAATGATCTTTCAAGTAAAGATGCAAATTGTATTATTATTTTCAAGGATAGAAAACTAAAAAAACATTACGTGATTTCGAAATCATAACCCTATTTATACATATATGCACATAGTTTCTGTATTTCTAATTTAACAATTATCTTTAAATTAGAAACTAATATATAAAAGACGTCGTCCTTTAGATTCATTTAATTTTAAACCTTACTATTGTTCTGAATCAACCTTTTTAAGATAGCAATGATTACCAATAACATACCTAATGTATTATAATTACACAATATATATAAAGCCCATAAATTCCAACATATCTTTCATATACATTGGAATATCTTTTATAGACATGTATCATTTTATATATAATTACAATTAAAAAGCATTTTCACCTGTTTTAATTATTAAAATTATGTATAAGTATTTGCGTGTTAGAACTGTCTAGGTTTCTTGAGAATGGCACCAAGCTCTTATTATTTTCCCTTTCCATGGATTCCTTTTCTAACAAAAAGTTATGTTATTAGGAATGATTTATTAGAGTTGGAACATAAAAGTTATATAACTTCATAAATATTAATTCATTTAATGCATGGCTATGTGGATTGAGTATCTTCATTCAAGCGATGGTACAGAACAAAACAAAGTTAAAGTTTACGAGGTAGGAAAAAGGGTCGAGTCAATTAGGCGTGACGATCTGCATAAACAAAACAAAATCAAAATTTAGCTGAAAAAAATCAAAGCTATAGATATCATGACCAATCATCATCGATAAAAAAGACTCTTTCTAAATCACTTTGCATCAATAGGACCTTCAAACATATGAAATACACCGAAATTGATAATAACATACTACTAGAAAATAACTCCTTCAGAAAAACAAACTTATGCCAGTTCTTTTTTCTCTAAAGAAGTCCCGTTGCAACCATTAGTCACTAAACCCTAAAAAAAAACTTTGCTCTAGAAATTAAGTAGAAAATTGGGAGGTGTTTAGGCTATCAATTTTTTTAAAAAAAAGTACACAATGGGACAAAGTTTTAAAATTATTTAGAATTAAACAGAAAATATTATACTATATAACAAAAAAATTATAAGTTGCTTCAAATTCTTCTCTTTTCTTTCAAGTCAATTTCTACCTCATAAAAGATAAAGTAAAGATAAAGATAAAATCTTCTTATATTCTATTTTTCAAGACCCTACATATAAAATTTACATAGGATATTTATTGTAAT
Organism: Solanum stenotomum; assembly: GCF_019186545.1. Classification (NCBI taxonomy): domain Eukaryota; kingdom Viridiplantae; phylum Streptophyta; class Magnoliopsida; order Solanales; family Solanaceae; genus Solanum; species Solanum stenotomum. The sequence continues at coordinate 52,096,151 of NC_064292.1, forward strand.
TTTATAGGTATGATTTTTGAAGCAACACAATACAATCATTACCCACCTAGATAAAGTTGATTGATTGTATATGATTTGCATGGCAAGTTATTAAAATGTATATAATAAAAATAATCATTTCAACTATACTTTTTTTCTTTTTGTGGTTAATATTATCCTTCATTAATTTAATAAATACTCCACAGAGTACTATATACAGGCTTTCATTATGACAATTATTTTTTTTCTTTTGAAGGAATGACATGTTTTGTCAATTTTGACAAGTTATTCTAAAGCTTTAAAAAGTTAACCAAGTATTATTCAACAAATAGAAAAAGAAAGAAAAAAATAAAATTATTTACCAGAAGAAGACAATTCAAATAAAAAATTTTAAAATAAATAGTTTAGAGGGCCCAATTCAGTTCATAATCATGTGAGAAATACGGCCATAATTAATTGGTGCATATAGTCCATTTTAAGTCAGCTGGCATCATGATTCATTTCTACTATACTTTTTTTTTTCTACTTTTAATTTACATTTAACATTGATAAAATCTTTAAAAAAAAAATAGTTTATGGCCCCATAGAACTCATGAATTTGTCTACGAGATTATTTTAATGTATTATATGAAAGTATGTTTCAATCTATCAAGTACTTTTTCTCTTTTCGATATGTGATCTGCATTTAAGTATCATTTATATACTTTTTCAAAAGCATGATAATCTAGAAATATGTCAGTTATTCTCCTTTATACATCCTTATTAGTATGTCCTTCATTAGAAGTTGGCTGCAAATATAAATTATGGTGATCCCTCTAGAAGTCAGGATTTGTGGTAAGACAAGTTTTGCCTATCAATTGAGACCTAATAAGATTTGTGGCTACAAATGTTGGTTGCGAATCCATTTTTGCAATACAAAGACAAGATTTTCTTTTTAATGTGTAATTTGCTTTAAGTATCATTTGTTTCATTTTTTTTCGAAAGCATAATAATCTAGAAGTATGTTAGTCATTCTTTATTATTCATTCATGTTAGTATGTCCTTTATCAGGTCTATCGTTATAGCTTCATCAAAATTTGGCTACAAAAACAAATTATGGTGATTCCTCAAGAAGCCAAGATTTATGGCAAGGCAAGTTTTGTCTATCAATTGAGACCTAATAAGATTTGTGGCCATATTATAATGATCTATTAAGATTTGGTTAGAAATATCTAGTGATTCATGTTACAAGACAAGGTGTGTCCATCAATTTGAGATTTTGATAGTTTGTCAAGATTTTACTACCTAATGTTGGTTATGAATCCATTTGCGCAAAATAAATAAATTTAACTAAGTTAAAGCTTAATTAATGGTTTCTTTCAAAAATTCTATTCTTGTGCAAATTTCTCTCTTGTATGTTATACTTAGGTCAAGCTAAATCAATCATAAAAGTGCATGTAACATATGACTTGTCATGCACGCGATTCGCCTTTCCTGAGATGTTCAAGAAAGGCGACGTGAGGCATAACAGCCGACTTTCGTATGATTGTTTTCCACCAACCATGCGTAAGCCTTTTGCGTTTGTATAACTAATTATCAACGTTATATGAAAACACTAATATCAAAATCACATTATCTAATTAAAAAAATGAATGAAAGCTTGCTTGTATAAAAGAGAGTAGTGATTTTTCTTATACTTAAACTCAAACCTAAAATTTCTTGTTAAAAATGAATAAATCATATACATTCTATTACAATCTTTGATGGATTGTATAAAATCAATATATATACTATATAAGATTATTAAGATTACTAGTTTTAGGCGCTAAATTATTGATTATTGGACTCATGATTTTCTTGTCACTCAAACAATACCTTATTAGTTTTTTTAATTAAAAAATAACCAAAACATAAACTTTATAATTTAAGAGAGAGTTTTTGGATTTTTCCTGAAAGTGACATTTGCATGATCAATTGTTTTTTATTTGTTGGTCAAAGTGACTTGTGCAAGAATACATAGGGACCCACAGATACAAAAACTTTAGTAGTAGTATTTTTATTTAATAAATAAATAAATAAATGAAGATGTGAATTTTAAAATGTTTGGTGATAGGAATAAAATCAATGTAACCCAATCATTGATACTCCCTCGATGTTAAATTATCTATCATTTTTTTCTTTTTATACGTTTATAAAAAAAATATTAATTAGGACCTTATTATACATTAAGATAAATTTATCTTCATAAAATATTTATTGAAGTATTTATAATCTTTAACAATAATTACTACTAAAAATAAAATTAAAAAATAATATTTTCCTTAAGCTTCTAAACTACATATGACCTTATTATATATTAAGATAAATTTATCTTCATAAAATATTTACTCTATTGAAGTATTTGTAATCTTTAAGAATAATTATAGATAAAATTAAAAATAATATTATCCTTAAGCTTCTAAACTACATATGATTCAGACATTATTTTTAAAAACTGCAACAGATAATTTGAGATGAGAAAAAGTAATAGTATAAGCTGACGAAATTAAAAATAATATTAAAAACATTCAAAACTTTAATATAATTTTTAACGTAAGATATTTGAGTGATCACTCTTGAATCAACACATTTACGCCACCAATAATATAGTAAAGTGTGAATATGAATAAAATGAAGGACATTGGTGTGTGTGAGAGAGAATAATAAAGTATACAAGTAGTAAAGAAGTGCAAGTAAAGTAAACCCCTTTTTGCCCATCCGTTAAGAAACCTCTCATTCTTTAGCCTCGTGTTTCTTCCATTAATTGTTACACATCCCAAACTCCCAAAAATATTATTTTTTCTTAAAACAAGATTAATAGTACTTTTTAAAAATCAATCCTAAAACGAATATATCGAACGTTGAAAAAATATTTTTCCACTTTTCGTTTGCCTTGCATGTTGAATAAAATTTATAATTATTAATTATTTAAAAAAATATTATTCATTTCATTTTACTTTCGTCCTTTTTAGTATAGAACCTTGTTATTTCCTTGTATATGACGTTATTTGGTTCATGTGGAACGATTTTTTTTTAATTAGTATATAATATTTTATTTGAAAAGAGATAAAAATCTGAAAAATATCTTAATTTTAGTCGAAATTGCTGTTACGATACCAAACTTTAATGAGGACCTGTTACCCCCAGACTATTTAATACCGTATTTTTTACCCTCTGAACTATTTAATAGTGTATTTTAAAGATGTATATGTGCCCGCGTGGACACATTACTATTTATAATTATGCATTATTTTTTATATCCACGTGGGCACATATATGCCTTTAAAATACACTATTAAATAGTACAAGGGGGTAAAAGGTCTTTTCCAAAGTTTGATATCATAACAACAATTTCGATCAAAATTCAAATATATTTCAGACCCTTATCCCATTTGAAAACATCTAACTCTAGGTAAAGAATGGATACCAAATTTATCTAAATCACAAAATCTATTTAAGATGTAAGGATCGCTTCTATAATATAAATAGAACATACGTATATATATTCACCTTGTAAGAAATCAGTAACCCATCTTCGTAAATTTATACCTCTAAGGACGAAAAGATGGATCGTGGGTAATTTAAGAGTGGCTGAGGTGCAGAGGGGGACAAGATCATAATTAGCCATTGAACTTAATTCAACCCCTATATTAGTTTAAGAGGTGAAAATTATCCAAATCATATAAAGAGATCAATCATCGTGTAAGAGCCCAAAGTAGGATTCTTCAACACTATATACTTCTCGTTTTATTATTTTAATGAGAAGTTTTACTAGTGACGCAAGTGTTATGTTAAGATGCATGCAAATTTCAAAAGTGTTATATGACCATACAAATATAACGACATATTTTAATACAATTTCAATCTAAAACTCTTTTTCAAATTGTAATCATTTAAACAGTACAAATGGTAAGAAAGCCAATTTTTATATAAAGAAGCTACGAAGATAATTGAGCTGATTTTAGAAGAGGAGAATGAAAATACAAATACGTAACTAGCAATTAGTTGACTTGTTTTGTATTTAACACGTTAATTTAATTTTATTTGCATGTTTAATTATATCAATCATTTAAATCTTTCTTGGCCAGAACCAAATATCAAAACTCTCCAAATTATACACCTAAAGATTCTTTTTATCTTAGGGAGTTAACTGCACTAAGCACCCCTATTAAATAAATAGATAATACATAATTCTAATTTATTTTTGTTAATTATATTTCAATACAGATAGTTTAGGTGTAAGGGTAAGATTTCCATAGTATTTGGAATAGGGCGTAAGTATTTGATATTAAAATACAAGAAGTGATCCAAAATTGAATGATATTATAGGAATATTAGTGTAATTAAACTTTTGTTTTTTTACATTTTCACTTCACTATTTTAAAGTGGAATCTTGATATAACGATTATTGGTAAAGTTACTGTCATGTGATCACCAAGTCACGTCTTCGAACTTTGAAAATAGCTTCTTGCAAGAATGTAGGGTAAGACTGCTTACAGTAGACCCTTATAGTCCATGTCTTTTTATCACTTCACTATTTAAAACTAATAAATAATTTTTTTTTTGTTTTTATTTACCTACAAATAACTAGGGGACTCAATATTTTATTAGCAACAAAAGTTACTTGTCAAACACAAAATATAATTCCAAATCCTTAAAATCTCAAAAAGGAAATTCAATTTCTAGACGTATTTAATTTCAAGTGGCAAATATTAATTCATTTTTTTTATAAAAAAAATTTGTGTGACGAGTTTCCAAAATATTGCTCTCAATGAAAGGTGATAACACGAAAATACAATATCCCCATCACTTAGCTAAAATCTTCCATGAAAATAACAAGTTTTTAAAGGTTAGAAAGAATCTAATACAAGGAAAACAACAAAAAGGAAGAAATCAAAAGCATCAAAAAAGAATAAAAACCAAACAAAGCCTAAATTAACGTTATATTCTAGATACTCCAAAATATATATTATTGATAAATAAAAGTATAACATTATAAGAAAAGAAATCTAATTTTAAAAAATATCACACAATCAAATTATTCATGAATATTAATTTATAATTAGTAATCTGATAAAAATAATAACTAATTGTTGTAAACAAATGCTAGTGCAAAAAAATAATCATACAAAAATAGACTAGAAACCTCTAATAAAATATCCGTCCTTAATCTATAAGATAAAAAACATTACATAATTATCTTCATTGACTTTAGCAATAAATGTCCCTAAATTGAGAATTATCTCAAAAATTTAAACATAATAAACGTTCATATATACTCCAATCTTTTTAATTTTCTTTTGTCATGACTTTTTTATTTGATTTTCCACCTAACTCCGACAAAATTGCACATTGCAGAACTCATTTAGAAGCGACGCTTTCAATAAAGTTTTCTTCATTCAATAAAGTTTTCTTCATTCCTCAAAGTTTGAATTCGAGACCTCTGATGAAAAATGAAGCAGTTCTACTACTGCATCCAAAAGACAAGTTAGCACTTTGGTCATGAATATTTACATAAAATATGGAGGAAAAAGTAGAAAAGAAGAAAGTTGAGGAAAAGGAAAAAAGGTTTGAAAATAAAAAAGGGTTTGAATGAATATAATAGAGAAATATAGGTCCTTTTTAGGCAACAAGTTTAGTCAACAATAAAGTAAAAAGCATATTAGATAAATAACTTTTTTTTTGTCCACGTCTTCTCTTCTTGCTCAAGCAAACAAATAGATATATATAATATCTTAGAAGTTATTATTTAAAATAAAAATAATATTTTGCCCCTCAAAGTGGAGTTTAATTAATTAATTAGTGGAGCCACATTAAATAATCACACCACACTGCCATCCTTTGACTGGTCCAAAATTGAGGTGCCATGCCCCTCAAGTAACATCATCCTAAAATAGACTAAGAAAATAATTTTATTTTATTCTTTATTTGATTATTATTGGTGTGCGTATTAAGGTCCTGACTAACTCGGATATATGACAAATCAAATAATTTTAATAGAACTGATGCATTTTAGTTTGTACTATTTTTATACGTCCTACCAAATGATCTCTAACCTATATACACTTATCTAGGATTTTTTTATTAGGGTTTAAACAATTTGTTTAGGAAAGATAAGATGTGCCAAAAGTGAGTCATATTATAGAGTAAATTACTATGATTTTTCTTAAAAGATTTTGAATTTGATTTTTGAATATGGAATGAAATTCTTAAGGAAACACTGCAATGAATACTATACCATGCAAATCTAAAGAATCGGGTTAATAGGTTTCAAATATCAGATAATCTAAAAAAGGAAAAACTTATAACTTTTTTTCTAACTCACTTAAGCTACATAAAATTACACGTTTGTTTCTTCAAATGGGTTAGTCTTTAAATTTTTTCTTTTAAATAGAAACTGAAGTCATGCCTGAATATAACTTATGGAATATTATGATATGAAAATATAATCTTATGTCCTACGAATAATTTACTCTATTTATTACTCCCTNGGTTAGTCTTTAAATTTTTTCTTTTAAATAGAAACTGAAGTCATGCCTGAATATAACTTATGGAATATTATGATATGAAAATATAATCTTATGTCCCACGAATAATTTACTCTATTTATTACGAGAATGATAAATTAAAATCAACACAAAACAGGGATAAAATTGAAAATGACCCTTTTTACTAGAACCCATTAAGCTTGCCCTTAACCCGAGAAAAGCTCTCATTAGGCCCAAACTTTATGGACTCAGAAAGTGGGCTGGGCCTGTGAGTATTCAATTGTGTGTAAATGGGCTAGTTGCAGTTTATCGGGTCGGATCGTTTTATATTGATTAAAATAATTAAATTTTATTTTTTAAAAAATTATCTTTTAAGTTTAAATATTTTATGTTACGTTTGTACATTTTCGAGCTAAAAGTTTATTTTGTGTGATAAAAAAAAAATGATGACTTTGATACATTATTTTCACCGGTTGAGTGACTTTTCTGTTACAAAATTCAAAAAAATTGGCATTGTTACATTTAAATAAGTTCATTTGATGGAACATTAACCATGAATAGATAAATATTACTATGAAACTACCTAAAGATTAAAACAAACTTTACAATGTTAAAAAAGTTTCATTAAATGCTAGACAAATTAATTATTTGAAGATGACTTTTTAAGTTTGCTAAAGTGTGAAAATTCAACATTTTTCATCATTACAGTAGAAGTATTTTTCACTTCTCTAGGCAAAAAATGATTCTAATTAAATCTCAGTGTTATGATCATTAAAGAAATGTCCTCCAAATGTCACATATAATCTCATAGATTAAAAATAAATTCTTAATTTCTTACGGCTAAGTTGAAATATGTTGATCAATGATTTTTTATTTCCTATCGGGTGTCAAGAGTATATTGGAGCATCGACTAAATCTGGATCGCTCACTATAGATTACATTCGAGGATGACGCTCCCAGAAATTTTTTCTCCATACCCAGGGTTCCAACCCGAGACCTTTGATTGAGGGTGGAGCAGTCCTACCACTGCACCACAACCCGTGTTGGTAACATGTTTACTGTTATCTTAGTGTCCAGGTGGACAATTAATCTTGCACTTTTGATTGATTACAGTTTCATTTTGCCATAAATACATGATTATAAAAGTTGATAACTTGATGTCAAATTGATTTCACTACTTCCATTTACTTAGAGCCTAATTAATCTAGTATTAGTTATATTGCTAAGATAGAAATTGTAGAGTTCAATCTCAATTTAAATAGAGAAAATATGATTATATAATAAAGTCATTGCCTCACATATAGAGGTAAGAAGAGAATATAAGTTCTTTCGGTCCTTTTCGAGATATCATAACTGCTGATATGAAATGACCCTTCTCTAGTGTGGAGCCTGAAAAATATAAAGAGTTATAATTTCACAGTCAATATTGTTTTATAATCTTCTTCATGGTATCAAAGTTTTAGTTCTAACGTTTTGTATCGTAAACCATGTTCCAAATGCTTTAACGACTAATTCATCTTCCTCCACATACCCTTTCACTAGGACCCCTCCATCAATTCATAGCTATTTGTTTCATAAAGTTGAAATTCTCAATCAAACTAACTATCTTGTTTAATTTGAACAATCCAAATAAGCTAGTTAATGTAGACTTTGAGATTGGTGATATTATTGCAAAAAAAAATTGATTGTGATAGAAGTTATTAATTTTATGAGGCATTTGCTACCTCCTATTAAAATATGTATTATAGGTGTCAAATTATCAACCCAACTAACTTTTACGAGGTGTACGTCTATACCTTTGATTCATATAAATATCGAATAATTGTGTTATCAAATTAAAATAGGGATAGATATTTAAAAATCATTGATTTTTTTTATCATCAACTAAAATTTAAATCCAAAATCTTTTACTCCCTCCGTCCCATTCTATACGTCACTTTTTTACTTTGCACTTGCATTAAGAAATGATGTAATTTTACCCTTCTACCCTTATTTAATGTTTTCTTAAGTCAACTTTATTAATAAATGACAAGATTAATGAACTATTCTATCAAGGGTATAATAGGCAAAATATGGTAATTTATGCATAAATTTTATAAAATGACAAGTATTGTGGTCCAGCTATTTATAGAAAGGGATGACATATAAAATGGGACGGAGAGAGTAATTCTTAACTCACTTCATAAACTATCCCTACCATTAATAGATGCCATAATCTTGTAACTTGGCATTATCATTATGTATTATATTCCGTTACTTAAACGACACTAATAAAATCTGTTGAATCATAATTGGTTATAATTAATTTGGATTAAAGATACTAAAATTTGTGTCAATGTAGTGATTTATTTGGCAATAAATGGCTGGAGGTAGTTGGTCATATAGGGACAACAATTGTGACATCAATCAAATAAGATAATTTAAATTAAAGTTGGTCAAAGAAAAGAACATAGGACCCTCAAATTTGAAGTAAAATTCCACCTTTTTAACTTTGAATCAACAATTGGAATGAAAATGATTAATTGATCGTTAATCGTTTGATCGGAAGTATAAGGTATTAAAATTAATATTAGTATAAAATTCATCATTAAAAATATAATATTTGATTAGTATTTTGATATTGAGATACTTTTTTCGTTTCAAAATAAGTGTCGCTTTAGCTCATTTCACGTCCATTAAAAAAATTAATAAATATAAGATATTATTTATGAAGTTACACTAATTTATTACTTAACATTACTAAAAAGAAGTTGTTCTTCAATATGAAAGTTTAGTTAGAAATAGTTTACTATATTTGCCCTTTTTTTTTTTTTACATATTAAAGCGATAAAGTATTTTGGGACGAAGGAAGTATATTCACCGTTCGCAATACAATTGTTTGATTGTCATTGTTGTTGTCTGCAGAAGAAATATATACGTGCATTATGAAGGGATCAGTATTTATAACATTTTTATCATGATATATAAGGTAAATAAAATATATTTGTGGATTAATTTACATGGACTGAAATAACTAAAATGAACACTCTTGATTCTTGAATTAAACAATTTTTTCTTAAAGAAAGTAAATAAAACACATTTTAATCCTTGAATTAGTACATTATAATTGCTAGATTAACAATGAATGCATTTTAATAGCACATTTGGTCCATTAGTATTGGTACATTTTGATTTTAGTTCTCGTAAAGTCTAATTAAGCATGTTATAATTAGACTATTTTAAAACTTTATTACTGTCAAAGTAAAATTCAAACTTAATGCAACACATGTAATCAAGTTATGAAACGATTGATTATCATGGTAAATTTATGAATATTCATAAGCAAAGGAATTATAAGTACATGTTTCGTGTAATTAAATGTTAAATATGTTTAATCATATATCACAATAATTCACAAGGACTAAATTAAAAAACTATTAAAAACTCAAGTACCAAAAGGGTAACATTGTAATTAAGATCATTTATCATTTAAGTGGCAGTAGTAGAGTCCTAATATTTTTAATTAAGAAAAACAGGTTGATAATTAAATCAGGAGTGCTAAAGTGTAATTATTATTATTATTAGGATCCAAATTGATAGAGACACCCAAATGGACCATGCAAATATATCAGCCAATTATATTATTGATTAGATTGCCAACAAAACTTTCAATAAATTTGAAATTTTCCACTAATAATGATGGAGAGGATTTTATTAATATGTTCTCCATTTTCCATTAAACATATTATAATCATGGTAACATCTTAATGATTGACCCCATTATTTTGATTACTGTGACAAAACAAGACATTTGTTTGAATTTTTAACCAAAAATGACGTAGGAATCGCGAGAGAGCAGAGTATACTATCCTATTATATATAGTTATGAGGTTATTTATAATCATGATTGTTATCATAGTTAATAAGATTGAAACTTTCGAAAAAAACTTCAAATTGAGAGTTAGGCAATTCTCTGATGAACTAGATGTACCCTAAATCGACAAAAATGAACAAGTGGAATATACCAAGGCATGTGAGAGAACCATGTTAAAGTAACTCGACATATTGAGTGACAAAATAAGACATTTATTTGATTTTTTTACCACACATGACAAGTGTTCGTCCCTACAAAATTTTGAAATTCTCATAAAGTAAATTTTCGAAACTTAATTGTTTAATCGTACAAGTCTAATATATAGTCACACACACCCAACCAACGAGGCAACTAACGATTTTGTTGGTTAACTAAAAATATTCAATGAGATCATCTGAATAAAAAACAGCTTGGGGTTGGTTTAATTGGCAACTAATATGAATTGATCTTAGGCTTAGTTTCTAATTGAGATAACATAATGAGATCTTGTACCTCTTATCTTAAAACTAGCTATTAGGAGTCCGTGCAAGCACGGGCCCAATACATATTATTTTTTTTGTCTCAATTTATGTGACACATATGTAATTTAAAAGGCTAAATAATTTTTTTAATATAATTAAGTACTTTAAAGGGATAAGGGTTTGAAAAATACCCCAACTTTGGTCGAATTTGCTGTTGCGACCAACTTTGGTCGAATTTGCTGTTGCGATACTAAACTTTCATAAGGACCTATTAGCTCCCTAAACTATTTAATAGCGTATTTTTTACCCTTGAACTATTTAATAGTGTATTTTAAAGGTATATATGTGCCCACGTGGACACATTACTATTTATAATTTTGCATTATTTTTTATGTCCACGTGGGCAAATATATATATTTAAAATATGGTATTAAATAGTCTAGGGAGGTAATAAGTCCTCATGAAAGTTTAGTATCGCAACAGAAAATCCAACCAAAGTTGAGATATTTTTCAGACCCATATCCCTACTTTAAATAATATTTATTGTAATTTATATTACTTTTTACGTTATTATAAAATGTTATTCTACTATATTATAAAAGACAATTAACCTGCTCAAGCAAGCAGCATGTCAACATAGATAAATTATGTTATAATAGGCAGTTAACCTATGTTGCAATTTATGTAACAATGATAGAATTTTGAGAATCGACCAATTTTTTATTTTTTATTTTTGTAAATGTTATAAATTGTCAGTTATTATGATAAATAGTAACTTTTACATAATATATTTAAATACACACGCGGATATATTAAGTTATTAGTTATTGTATTTTATGATAATTTAAATATAATTTTAAGTCTATGATCATTTTTTTTTTAAAAATAAGACAAATAAAATACCATCAAAATAATATAATGCGATTTTAATTTGAATTTACTAAAACAAATAAGTGAAATTTTTTCNTTCTTATCGTGTATATAATATATATGAGTATTTTCTTATTGGTTAAACCGAAAACCGAACCGTTAAGTACCATAAACCGATTAACCAAAAACCGATAAGAAATATGTTATTGGTTTGGTTATCGGTTTGAAGTATTTACAAACCGAAAACCGATAAACCGAACCAATAACACCTAAAACCGAACCGAACCGACCGATGCGCACCCCTAATTCTAGCAACACTTGGCAATCATGTATGCGGACACCAAAGTGATTCATCACAAAAATAGACTTGACCTACAAAGGATAAAATTGTCTTTACAATTAAAAATAGCAAATTAATTTTGATAGATGTACAAATCAAGCCAATGAAAAATGCTAGAAATATTAAAATTACAAAAACACCCTCAAGCTGCTTGCTTGAGCAGGTTAACTGCCTTTTATAATATAGTAGAAATATTTATGGTCCTTGCTAAAAAAATTATTTTAAAACATGAGTTGCTATTTTAAAAAACTTAAGCCAAAATTATTTATTCTATTGCCATTTTACACTTAATGCAATAATTGTTTTTCAAAGTTATAAACATTTTGATTCTGACACATAAATAAAATAAATATTCAATAAAAAAATTATATCTTTAAATATAAATAATGGCAAAATAGTCAACAAAATAATAATTAAATACTCCTTTGAATTGATATTTTTCTAAAGCATGCGACAAATATTATGAGAGGGAGGGAGTGCTAACTATATCTATAGTATCGACATCCTCAATTTTTTTGACTTTATTTGTGCTTTTATATTTGTCTATAATTTTTTAAAAAGTACTATTTGAGGTGACAACGTCAATAATATAAATACGTAGTTTTACAAAATTGAATTTGAAAGAGGATAGAATATATATAAATATTATCCTTACTTTAAAAGTAGATTTATTATTTTTGATAAATTTTCGTATCAAACATTTGAATTGATTAATCAATTACAAATTACTATTTTTTTTAAAAAAAAATCTTCAAAATAAATAAAATTTCAGCAAAAGAGTTTATTATATTTTTCATCTTTATCACCCCTTATTGTCGGAATTAGTTGTCCATACATTATATTTTTATTTTACGTTTCAAACGATAATAAATTTACTATTTACAAGAATATTTTATAACTTAGATTTCGAAATATCGCAAGAAATTCAACATTACTCCATATGGACACACTAAATTTCAACTATTCTTTTAATATTATTTACATTTATCTAGAAGGAAATTTATAAATTTCATGATTAGTCAAATCATTACGGAAATATTTTTTAATACGTAAAATATTGCATATGAATGCACGGAAACGTGGAAAACTTTCAAACAAAAGAAGACAAACAAGAAATAACAACAAAATGTATATATATTTTAAAAATAGAGGCGCAACTTATTTTATTGAATTATAAAATCGAATCTAGATCGAAATTTTATTATATTATATCAAATCTAAAAAGTTTGGTACCATTTAGCACTCTCGTTATTTTAATTTATTTATCTGATTTTGATTTGACACAAAAATTTAAGAAAGTAAATAACAAGACTTTTGAATTTTATAGTTTCAAATTAAAGTTAAGTAAATTATATCAAATTATTATTTAATTTTACTGTCTTAACTCTTAAATATGACATACGAAAAATTAAAATTTAAAAATTATAAAAAAAAAACGAAAGAAGCATTCTTTTCTTAATGGACTAATTAATTTTACAATAAAATTAAAACAAACAAATTAAAATTAAAAAAAATCTACTTTTAATTACTTAAAATTAAATTTAAAAATATCGAATCGAATATCAATCGTTCGGTCCCATAAATAAGATCAACTTCTTCCTTGTGCTGGCGCGTGTACAAATATTCTGACAAATGTCTCTAGGAATAGACAACATTTGTCCTACTAAATATGCTGCTACTATTTCACCCGCCAACTCTAATTTTTTTTTTTGTTTCATTCTACTTTTTCTTTTTCAAAATTCATTTTTTTTTTAATAATTTCAATACCCACTGTTCATTTTTATTTTTATTTTAATTTGGGTTTTTTCTTTCTTGTTTTCACCGAACTTTGACTGTGAGATTTTTAGGAAAAAAAGAGATTTTTTTTAATCAAGTGTTCAAGTATGTGTACTTAAAATTAGTGTTTTTAAGGTTTTCTTGATGATGGGTACAAGGAAGAATCACAACGTTGGATTTAGTAGTAGTTATGATTATTCATTCAAGATTCTGCTTGTTGGAGATTCTGGGGTTGGAAAAAGTAGTCTTCTTCTCACTTTTATTTCACATCATCTTTTTCATGATCTTTCTCCAACTGTTGGTAAGTAAAAAATTCAAACACCCTTTTTATAAATTTGTTGTTGTTTTCACTTAAAGTTTTGATCTTTGTTAGCTATATGTTGTATTTGTGTTTTTTGTTTGATTGAGTTTGATTGGAATAACAAGGTAGGGGTAGAGGTAAGGTCTGCGTACAAACTGTGCTCTGTGGACCCCACTTGTGGGATAATACTGGGTTTGTTGTTGTTTGGTTGGTTGAGTTTGAAGTTTAATCATTTTTCGTGTCATAGGCAGAATTAGGATTTTGAGTTGATGGATATTGGATTATAAGTCGAACTAGGATTTTGAGTTGATGGATTTTGGATTATAGGTGGAGCTAGGATTTTGAGTTGATGGATTTTGGATTATAGGCGGAGCTAGGATTTTGAGTGGATAGATTTTGGATTATAGGCGGAGGCGTGGAGCTAGGATTTTGAGTTGATGGATTCTGGATCATAAGCGGAGCTAGGATTTTGAGTTGATGGATTTCGGATCATAGGTGGTGCTAGAATTTTGAGTTAATGGATTCTAGATTTTAGAAAAACGTAGTTCATTGGTTCTTAATAAAGTTACCTATGTTATTAAGTGGAATTTTTAAATACAAACCATAGGCAGAGCTAGCTATAGCTCTGCTTCTGATTTCCACTATGGTTTTCTTCAAGTTACTTTATCGGGGAATGGGACTTGTATTACTCACTTCGTCTCATTTTATGTGACACTTTTTGGATTTTGAGATTCAAATAAGTATTATATGTATTTGCTGCACTTGTGATGCTCTTAATTTCTTTACCTTTTATATCTTTCTTTACTAGGATTATGATGAGTGGAAGTATAGACTAGTAAGACTAGCTTTTTTCCGTGGAAAGAATCAAGGCAGAAGCGGATTTAGGATGTTAAGTTTATGAGTTCTAATCGCCACTCTTTTTGCTTATTTGTTGAATTTTCTTAATACAAATATAGGTGTGGACTTCAAAATCAGGATGTTAACTGTTGGTGGCAAGAGGTTGAAATTAACAATTTGGGATACAGGTAATAAAACATAATTTTGCTGTTATGCTATTTTATATAGGAAATTGTATACAGTACAATCTGTTCAGTATTGGTAGGCGTGTGCCTTCTTCCGAAAAATGCACCGACATAAATTTCATGTTACTCAACTTATTCTTCGTAAAAGTTGTCAATTTCCCCTTTTATGCAATTTCAAGTAAGGGTTTTGAGTATCCGTTATCTCTATGCAGCTGGACAAGAGAGGTTTGGGGCATTAACAAGCTCATATTATCGAGGGGCTCACGGAATAATTCTAGGTAAGACATCAGAGATAACTGCTCTTGCTTTCTGAATTAGTTTATGATTGATAGATATGTGCTTAATTTGTGTCATTGCTGTGGAGTGAACTGCTAGTTGCTATTTTTAACGTTGTCTAATATTGATCTTTTCTAATCTTAGTGTATGATGTAACAAGGCGAGAGACCTTTACAAACTTATCTGAAACTTGGGCGAAGGATATAAAGTCTTACTCCACGAATCCCGAGTGTATCAAGATGCTAGTTGGGAACAAAGTTGATAGGGTGAGTGTAGCTTATCCTTGTATCATGATGACGTCAAATGTTGGGTTAATCCATTCATTTTATTGTTTGAATTCACCTAGGATGAGGAACAAAATGTGAAAATTGGTGGTTCATTTGTATTTGAAAAAAATGTCCTATTTACGACTTGGCAAAAAATTACTAAAAGAGTGAAATATTATATTCTCGAGTCACGGTCTGTGAACCTGATCAATGCATGTTACAGCTTCACTAGTTCACTTATACAAATCAGTAATTTTTTGTTGAAGTTGAAGTGTTTCACACTTTGCTTTTGACGAAAAACATTGCTAAAGCCACTTTAATTGTCTTATGATTTCCGTCCCATCAATCATGCTTGAGTATTCTCATCTCAAGCTCAATTACGGTGAATTTGCTCATTTTGCTGACATAACTTATTTCAGGATAGTGAAAGAGCTGTAACTAGAGAAGAAGGCCTGGCATTTGCGAAGGAGCACAATTGTTTATTTCTCGAATGTAGCGCTAGGACAAGAGAAAACGTGCAGCTATGTTTTAAAGATCTCACACTTAAGGTACTCCTCAAAGGCGCTTTTTCTCCACTATGGTTAAAGATATAGTTGATCGTAGTTTCTTGTTGCCGTGTGTATAGATATTTGGATTGCCAATACACAGGAAGAGGTAAACAAAAAGGGGCTAGTGAAATTTATTTCCCTAATTGTTCGTAGACAACAAAACACAATAATATTGTAATAAGATTTCAGACGTAAATACACGCGTCTACAATACCCTTTCAACTTTTCCCAACCCTTACAATTATGTAGAATTGTATCTAGTTATTTCGACATGCAGGGAAACAACTCTTTGTACAGCTATATACCTTCTGAGCTGATGTTAATTGCTGAAAGTTTGAAATATGAGATATTACGAACACCATACTATGCTTTTTGTTAGTTTGGTTCTTATGCCAAATATTTCACTTTCGAAGCATTATGCGTCTCTGATAGTATATAGTTCAAAGTATCTTAAGACTTGATGAAGCGGCCAGGAGAGACGAGCTTTGAACTATTCTGCGTGATCTCTTCTGGCTGCTTCATCAAATTCGCGAGCTAGTTGTTGCAGCGTGTGATTCCGTACACTTGATGTTTGCTAAAACTGCTCAAATTTCCCTTACAGATACTAGATGTACCAAGTCTAGTGGAGAAAGGTTCTGCAGTAGTGAAAAAACCAATCTTGAAACAGAAAGAAGTGCACAAGTCTCAACGTAGCGGAAACTGTTGCTCCTAGTTGATATATACTTGTGCTAAACTATACTGAAGTTCAGAGGAAAACTCATGAACGGAGCGTGATGCTCGTTACAAGGATGTGCAGTCAGACGACAAGCTCATCGTTCAATCTAGTGAAGGTACTGTTCTTTTTTTCGCTTGCCGTAGCTAGATTACGTTCGTGTACTTAGATGTAAAGATTTTTTTTTTCATTTGTTAAAATCTTTTACAAGAATGGTGCCATAAAGCCTCGTTTATCTCATGGGGAGATGTAACAGGACTTGTACCAAATTAATTTTGTGGCTTAAAGAAAGTTGTTCAATATAAACATGTACAATATATATATATATATATATCATCATCTTGTGGAGAGATGTACAAGTTTTGTATCAAAACAATATTTTTTTTTGTTATAAGTAATATTTCTCCTACTTTCTTATTCTTCGATTTGTTATTACGCCTGTTGTTTCCTTTGTTTCGGTTATTGTATTTTCTCTATTGGATTTCTCTCTTACCTGCTTTGATATGCTAGACATAAGTCGAAAGTTTTTCGAAAATAAGGATGTGAAGGTAGAGGTACGGATGGAAGACTACGTACACATCACCTTTTGCGTTGGTGGTTGTAAAAAGTTGTACATTGAAAAAAAGTACGGAGTAGTAAGTACTTCTCCATTATTAATTACAGGTTTATGATTTGAGCTCGGGAATAAAATTCTTTTTATTGATGGAGTAGTAAGTACTTTTTCATTATTATAATTAAAGGTTTAAGATTTGATCTCTCGAATAAAATCCTTTTTGGTGGAATAGTAAGTGATTCTTCAGGATTAATTAAAGGTTTATGATTTGAGCTCACGAATAAAATCCTCATTGGTGGAGTACTTTTCCAAAGTGGGACCTTTTGGTGGGGTGTTTTGATGTGAATTTGAATTAGTTAGGATCTAAATTGGTAATAAAGTTCCTCCAAATTCGACTTAGTTAAGCGGATCGTACATGGTATGTGATAGAAGAGATGCACGATAGGAAAGCGCGTTAACTCATGGTATGTGATAGAAGAGATGCACGATAGGAAAGCGCGTTAACCAAATGAGTTGAAAAGAATTGAGTTAATAAATAAACGAATTATGGACGGTTCAAAAAGGATAGTTAATTAGGTTTGGAAAGCTAGCAAAAGTATGTCTCTTTTACTATATTTTGGGGTTTTTTCTCAAGTTTTTTCCCCTAAAAGATGTAACATTAGTAACAATTCATTTTACATAATATTCACGTGATAATATTTAGAAATGATCTATGGGCATATTTGAGTTATTTAATTACTAACTTAATTTTACGATGTAATAAATTGAATAATTAACACGTCATACGTAAATACTTTTAACGTAACATCGATAAATATAATTTAATACATTTTGTAGATTAACGTGACAGTGCTTATTCATTACCAATTTAACTAAATTGATGTACCAAAAGGCAGTGGAAGATTAACTACTCTAACCTCTTCATTTTATTTTCATTTAATAATTCAATTGATGTTTTTGAAACTTCACTCACATTTTCGCTTGTTGAGAGTCAATTTAATTAATTTTCGAACATAAATTTAATTAAATCCATTCAATATTATAAAATTAAAATCCAGATATTGAAAAACTACGAAAATTATTGTATATTGCAATTCTTCGTGAAAAAAATACATCTTAAAATATAGACTTTTTTTTTAAAAAATAATTCGTCTGTCAAAAAAGAAACGTGATAAATATTTTAAGACGTAGAGAGTACACATCGACGTGGAATAGACGATTACGAGAAAGAGAATTACAATGAGAAAAATTTGGATGGTATTATAACATTTGTAATTTACTGGTTTGTCTTTTTTGTTAAAATATTTTTAAATTAAATAATCTCTTAAGAAAATAAAATATTCACAGAAGTTAATATCCTGTCGATAACAAATAAGTTAAATTAACCTTATTTAAGACTCTCTCTAATTAAAATAATTAGCAGGCTACAGCAAATGTATAGTTGTATTTTTCTTAGACAAAAACAATGCTATGAAAACAAACAAACTATAAGAATCTAATTATTTTCATATTTTGCCTAATTTCTTATCTAAAACATAGCTTATAACTTCATTAATCATCATTATAGTGAGATTAATAAGTTATTAAGGAGAGAATTAATGAGGGAATTACCAATATGGCTAGTTCTTTTCTTGGTTTTATTTTGTTTTTTTTCTATGCAAGTTATTATTATTAATGGAGAAGAAATATTTCTTGAGTGGCATGTTGATGAAGATTATAATATCAAACCAGTATCTGTGGATCAACCAGTATGATCTCAAAACTCTTCCAAGTTTTTTTTTTTTTAATTATTATTTAGAGTTGTTTTCTATCGAAGGCGTATTTAGAATTTAAATTTATGGGTTCAGAATTAAGAAGCGGAGGAAGGTTATAGTTTTTGGTTTTAGGACAAGGTCTCGAGTGCTAGCAAATGAGTTATAAAATTAGAGGGACTATATATAGTTTCTGAAGTTTGGGATACGATCTCATGAGTTATGAATTTAGAGATGAAGTTAGGATTATAGTTTCTGAATTCTAGGACACGACCTCAAATGATAGTAAATGAATTCTAAAGTTAAAGGCAAAGTTAGGACTATAGCTTTTGGATTTGAGGACACGGTGTCAAGTGTAACTGAATGAGTTCTGAAGTTAGAGTCGGAGTCAGGATTATAGTTTTTAAATTTTAATTAGGATATGGTCTTAAGTGCTAGTAAATGATTCTAAATTTAGAGACAGTTGGGATTATAATTTTTGAATTCTAGGATATAGTCTCAAGTGCTAGTAATTGAGATTATCATGAATTTAACTTTTGTATATATTCATGAATTTTTTGACAAATATACAATGTCTGAATCCAAGTCACTAGGTTTGGCTTAACTCGTTATTCAATTTTATATCCACCACATTTTTTTTTAATGTTAGTGAGTGCAAACACGAATCTAGGGCGAAGTCAATAGATATAATTTTAGGAGTAACTTACTTCAAGTGCTAGGTATTGAGGTCATCAATTAACTTTAGTACATATTTTCTTTTGATACAATATATGCACGATTTGAATCAAAGTCACTAGGTTTTGGTGAACTCGTTATTCATGTCTCATCCGCCTATGTTTTTTATGTTAGTGAATGCAAAAGTGGATCTAGGGCGAAGTTAATCAAATTCGTTACTTTACACTCAAATTATTTATAGATATGCCAAAAAAATAAAAATACTCATTCAGAACTCACCGACTTTTTTTTTTCCAGGTGATAACTATCAATGGTAAATTTCCTGGTCCTCTACTGAACGCAACCACCAATGATAATATTCATGTCAATGTGTTCAATGATATGGACAAATATCCTGTCCTTATTACATGGTAAATTCTAAGAATATTTTTAATAAAACATTATGAGCTAACTTATCGTTAAATATATTGTTTAGAGGCAATTAACATTTTTGTAAATGTCCCTAAAGCATATAGCAACATTAGATTCAACGACAATTAACTGATATCGATAAAAAATTTAGCGCTCTTTGTTAATGTGCACATTTATTGCTGCTAAAAGCTATTTTTGTTATAGTGTAAGATCACTTCGCCCTGCAAATCCACCCTACCTCCAAACTCACCCCAATTTCTCCTTCCCCTCCCCGTCCTGCCCGGCCCCATCAACTCCACTTCCATACCATAGTGTTCACCTAAATTATGTAAACTTACTTTTACAACATATTTTTTCATGGAAAATATTTTTCTTCGTACCAGATACACCCTATAACAAGGAACTTTTTCTTTATTGGGCCTTATAGGAATGGGATCCAACAAAGGCATAACTCCTGGCAAGACGGTGTTTCGGGTACCAATTGTGCGATCCGGCCCAATACTAATTGGACTTACGAGTTTCAATTAAAAGATCAAATTGGAAGTTTCTTCTATTTCCCAAGCCTACATTACGAAAAGGCCGGTGGAGCATTCGGCCCAATTCGAATTAACAATCGGGTCACGATCCAACCCCCATTCGCGGAGCCCGAAGGGGATTTCGATCTTCTCATCGGTGATTGGTATGAAAATAGCTTCAAGGTAAATAATCTTATTCATACGTTCCATCCCTTTGTATTGTTACTTCATATTTGATGATAATATAGTTCTACGAATATTCAAATATAACTTATTTTCTACATGAAGATATCTAAAACACACATTTTAATAGATTGACGGTTAATTATGACAAGTCATATATCATAAGGACCAAAGCTGAATTTATCAATAACTTAGGGATCAAAAGTGTTGTCATCCTAAAATTTATGTTATACTAAATTTTCATGCTTCATCTTTCTAACAAAAAAGTTATATTTGTTCACATTTATTTTTTTCCTTGCATAAATAAAGTTAAAATTTCCTTTAACTAAATTATTTTAGATTTTTGAAAAAAATGAATAGGTTATTGGAGACAAGTTGGCACATGAAGGCTACAATAAAACTCCAAGCATGATGCTTATGAATGGGAAAGGTTCATATTTAGATCCAAAAGCAAAATCCAATGAATCCTTCACAATAAATCAAGGTAATAAACNCCCCCCCCCCCCCCTCCCCCTCCTTTTTTATTTTTATTTTAAAGATTCTCGAAATGTCGTCCCTATTTTAAAAGTTGTGCAGATATAACTCTTGGGACTGAAAAAACATTAGACTGGCGTCTATAAATTTTTAGATCGCGGTCTAATGTTTTCTCACAATGACCATCTAGTAAGAAATCACAAATTTATTTTTGTACAAACAAATATATATTGACATTTTTTATTATTGATTTTCAGGAAAAACGTATAGATTGAGGATTTTAAACGTGGGAAGCGAATGGAGTTTCAATTTTCGAATCGAAAACCATACCTTGCTATTGGTGGAAACCGAAGGCTCGTACACCAATCAAATCACGTTAAATTCTCTCGACATCCACGTGGGCCAATCATATTCTGTTCTTGTCACAGCTGATCAAGATGCTGCTGATTATTACATAGTTGCAACTGCAAAAATGGCTAATTCAACTCAACTCAAAACTCTTCAAGTTATTGGTGTATTACACTATGAAAACTCAACCAAACCTGCTAATGGGCCTATTCCAAATGGGCCTGATCCATTTGATGTGAACTTTTCTATCAGTCAAGCTAGATCCATCAGGTAGGCCCATTTAGTTGCAACATCCAATTCAATTAATTGCCCGTTTTGCCTTGGGTTGATCTTTAAAATTTGTCCTTTAAATGAGCTGATTTTCATTTTTGCCTTTTTGGAATCGAACTTATTTCTAGTGGACATAACTTAAAGTCATGTTCAGATATAACTTGTGAGATATTATGATACGAAAATATAACCTTGTGATTATGATGATCATAAATAAAAGACCAACCAAAAACAGAGGTAAATTGCAAATGATCCCATCCACTTTGGTAAAACTACTTTTAAGATCAACTTTAAAAAATACTCAATATTTAAAAAATTCTTTGAAAAGTAGCCGCTTTTGATGGGAAACACCATGATACAATAGTGGATTTCAAACTTAAACAAGTGAAAAAATCTATGATATTGTCACAATTTTTAAAATCCACAACATTTACATTGATTGTGAACTTAAAAAAGGTGAAACTCTATGATAGTGTCCTTGATACAACGTCATAGTTTAGCCTTTTTAAACTTGAAATCCATAACAGTCTATGGTTTCACCGAAGACTATTTTTCATCAAGTAGCTATTTATCAATTACACGTTCTGAAAATGACTATTTTTTAATTTTACCCTTGATTCCGAAGTTAAATTTATTTTTCTTTTTGGTATATTAGAATTTTTTTTCCCCATTTTTGCATGATAGGCTAAACTTTAATTTATTTATTTTTCAGGTGGAATTTGACAACAGGTGCAGCAAGGCCTAATCCACAAGGTACATTTAATGTATCAAATGTGACATTGTCACAAACTTTTGTTCTCCAAAATTCATTGAACTATAAGAATGGTATGATAAATTATGCCATCAACAATGTATCTTATGCAACACCAAAAACACCATTGAAACTGGCTGATTATTACCTTAACGGCGCCGGAGTTTACGAGCTCGATAAATTTCCGGCTAACGTTAGCCTACCGGAGGTTGTTTATGGAACATTTGTTGTGTCTGGTGAACACAAAGGTTGGCTAGAAATTGTCTTTAAGAATGAGTTACAAGTCATGGATTCTTGGCATTTGGATGGATTTAGCTTCTTCGTTGTTGGGTAACATTTTATTATTATGACAAAAAATAATTTTTTTAATTTCATTATTATAGTAGATAAAGTTTTATAATCATAATTTTGTTATTTCAATTGTTGAAATCTTAGGTATGGTTTTGGAAATTGGAAACCTGAATCGCGATCTACATATAATCTTCATGATCCAGTTGTTCGTTCTACTGTTCAGGTGACTAACTAACTATATTATTGATTTCTCTCTTTCGATAAACCCTGTAGTCAAATTCCTAAAACTTTATAGTATATGCTAAAATTGTATGATTTTTTTTTAATTATATATTTATAGGTTTACCCAAAAGGATGGACAGCTGTATATGTATATCTAGACAATCCAGGGATGTGGAATTTAAGGTCACAAAAATTGAAAAATTGGTTCTTAGGACAAGAACTTTATATTAGAGTTTATGACTCTGATCCTAATCCAGCCAAAGAACTCATTCCCCCTAAAAATCTACTCTATTGTGGTTAGTTACTTTTTTTTCTTCTTTAAATAAATTTATTTATGTAAAAAAAAAAGAGATTTTTTTTAAAAAAAAATTTGGTACAGAAGATATAATGTCATTTTATTTGACTTTCGAAAATTATAGGAATTGTGCAGGCACCTCCACCAGCACCACCACCAGCACCAAGTCCAAAGCCAGAGCCAGTACCAAGCCCCGTTGCTCCAGTACCTCCGCCTCCTCCAGCACCATCATCTACAACTACTACGAAAATAAAATGGTGATTCATTTATTTATTTATTGAAAAATATTTACAATTTTAAAAATTATTATTCTAATTTAATTTGTCACATTTATTTTTTATTTCCTTTAATTTGAGTTGTTTTTTAAAATTATTTTGACAGGTTTCATATTATTGTGGCTATTTTTGTGATTTTAATCATATGAGATGGGAGCTCAAGTTTTGGTGCTTATAATGACATGCAAATCAGTTTATTTTCTTGTTTTTTTTCTTCTTCTAATTTTATGTTTTGTTTTGCCTTTTATTATCCTTATTAAATACTTTACATACTAAGTTGTTATCTATATTGTTGTACCATTTAATTAGAATTGGGGTTTAAAAACCATAAGAATTTATATTGGTTGAGCAAATACTACAATTTTAACCAAGATTTTTGTATACACACTTTACATTCATATGTCATATTTGATTATAAAGTTTCTTCCTTAGGTTACCAAATCTGCTTCCTTATATCTTTGGGATATTAGTTTAATCGATCTGAGTATCGTCTGGTTAAAGAGGAAGTAGTCCATTCGAGTGTTGTCAATTTATACGAATTTAATAAACATAACATGAATCATAATTTCGTTCCAACCGGATTTTTTTTCTATTTTTTTGTTTGTTTTGTTTTGCATCATAGTACAAATATTTTAATGCTATTATTCTATTGCTTTAAGAATATTTTAGAAATTTGAAGTTAAAATGGAAAAATTGTGCTTTAGTATTCCTATTTCATTACTTAAATGATCACTGAACTATTGGAAATATCTAAACAGAATTACTTTTCTAATTCTTGTTCATGTATTTTTGCAACTTCACTCAAAAAAATCATTCAACTCAGAAAAAATATATCCAATTACTTTTTAATCACATATCACCTAATTTTTAAGTCACTAACTATACATACATACAAACACATAAACCACAACCCATCATGGTAAGACATGCAAATAATATAATAAAGTCATGATTAGAACTTGTCTTAGGACTTAGTTTTCACCTTAATTAATTATAATTATTTTCCTTAAAAAAGAAAAAAGGATGAATATTATAGAATTTAGAGTAATATCAATATGTCATGTGCAATACAAACGTGGTTACACATATAAGACTTTCCATACTTCACTACACATCTAATTCATGTTAATTATTTGACACTCATTATCCAACTATTGCTTATCTTATTATAAAATTATATATAAAAATGAGCCAGCAAAGCTACGTGACGATTAATTTTTATTAGTCTCCAACCTTTGTGGGTGACAGATGGATTTTCAGTTTTATATATGAAAATTTCTAATAATGGAATTTTTATAACAGACCAGCAAATTCAAAATTTAAAGTTTGAAAGTTTGATATTTAAGATTTTTAACATTAAAATGATTATTATTTTAAAATTTCTAGACATGAATTTATATGCTCAACAGTTAAACTTTGATGAAATCGAACTTGATATTGAAAGGCTAAATCTGTATCATCCACTACTCGAAATTACCTTTTACTTCAGATGGAATAATATTCTGACAATTTTTTGTCATTAATTCCAACACTTTATTTTCTGATAGGAAAATCTTATTTGAATATAAAAATATTTGTCAAAAATTAGTAAATTTCTAAAGGATCATTATCTTATGTTCATTTTGTAAGTGATCAAGAAATTTAGTTGTGGACACATCTTGAATTACAACGGTCATTGTCCTACCTTGAGTTCTCTCCATCCAATTCTCCCCATTTATCTCTCATTAATCATTAATCATTAATCATCTACTCTTTTAAACCTCCCTATAATTGATAGATAAAATACTAATTAACCTCACTTGCTATATACATCAATTTCTAGTGGTGCAATTTTTCTCACTCCATTGACTACTTTTCTCACATTCACTATATTTACATATTATCAACTCTTCTACCATCAAACCTTCCTCTTTTTGTGTTTTTTCTCCCTTCTTTTCTCTCATTCCTTCAAAAAAAAAAAAAACTTGCTTTCATTTCACATATATTTCTTTTTGTTTTTAGGGTTAAGTAATGTGTAAAACATTTGATGTTGGTTAAAGGGAAGTTATGGAGGCTCTTGAGGAAGTGGTAGTTTGTCCTTCTAAGGACCTCTTCCACATCGTTAAGGGCAAAAGAACCAAACGTCTTAGACTTCAATCTCCAAATATCCCTTTCTCAATCACAACATCACATGATTCATTAAACGCATGTGATATCGCAATAGAAAATAGCAGTAACAACAACAATAACAATATTATCAACAATATTGATAACAATAATGGAGATGATGTTGCTTGCAATGATGAAGGCATTGCATGTAACGACAACAACATCAACAACAACAACAACAATAATAATGAAGCTCTGTCTTCAGCCGCCTCGTCTGAGGTGTTTATCAACACGTTTACCGAGGAGGAGGAGGAAACCGCCAAGTGTCTTGTCCTATTGTCTAAAGGGCGCAATGACCATCCCCCTCCTCGTAGGTTGATCAATAATAATAAAGTCGATTTTTTCAACGAGGATTTAAGGTTGTACCCAACGAAATTCAATAGTAAAAGGTACATTGAGACATCCACCAACTCCATAGATGGTACAAAAGCAGGAATTTACGTGTACGAATGCAAGACATGCAATCGTACATTCTCGTCTTTTCAAGCACTAGGTGGACACAGAGCAAGTCATAAGAAACCAAAGACATTAAACACCGAGTTTAACAAGAAATCATATTTTGATTTCTCAGATGAAGATGATTATCATTTACAACACTCACCATCAACATTGTACAACAAAAACAAGAATACTAACAACATCAACAAAAACTTGCCAAATTCTTCCAACAATAAGTACTCTTCTTCTTCTCCTAGAATTCATGAATGTTCATATTGTGGTGCAGAATTTGCCTCAGGACAAGCATTAGGTGGTCACATGAGACGCCATCGTGGGGGCACTAACGTAAATTCACCTTATCATTTGAGCAATTTAAGTCCAGCAACTTCTATAGATCAAGAATTTGGTAACAATAATAATATTATGAAGAAACAAAGAGATCATGAGTTGTCTTTAGACCTTAATAATCTTCCAGTTCATCAAGATGATCCTGTTGTATCCTTAAAACAACAAGATCAAGAGCAAACACAAAGGCAACTTGTTGATTGTCATTATTGACAATAATGCAGGTTTATTTTTTTTACTTTTTAACCATACAACTATATAGTAAATATTTCTCTCATTGTTAAATACAAATTGTTTTTATTCTTTAACATCAATTGAGTGGGTATTATAGTAAAAGTCACTTAGTATTTTTTTTTTATGGTGCCAGCTTTATTTGCTTCATGTTAATTCTCATGCTACATGAATTTGTCACATGAATCAACATTCATGCCGAGGGTCTATCGGAAATATTATTTCTACCCCACAAAGATAGAGATAACGTTTGTGCATATCTTATCCTTTCCATATTTGTAAAATTACACTGACTATATTATTACTGTTAATTAACATGCATACGTATCCTTTTGAGGATCTACGGTCCATTAGAGTTGGTTGATTAGCTAGCATTGACCTTTTAATTATGTTAGGTCTTTAGTTTGAATTGTACATCACCTTTTTCTTATTCTCGTCATTACATTTTATGTGAAAATATTTGATTGAATATGATGAATTAAAGAAGACGTGTGACATGTAAGCCACATATGCAATATAATATAACGTACCAATATTCTTTTATAAATATAGTGATGAGAATTTCAAATGTCTTTTAGTGGAGGCAAAGTCCTAACAAGTCATGTTATTAAAATAAAATTAACACCTAGTGGTATTCACAGTTCTATTATAAATCTTGGATCCTCACATGCAATTTCTTATATACACTTATCACAAGATTGACAACACACACAAAAAGAAAGGATCCTCCCATTTTCTTTCTAATGAAGCTTTTGTTTAACAAGTGACCTTTTAGATGCATGCATGTGTAATTCAATTTAATTATTTATAGCCATTATCAATTTAGTTCTTTTTATGACGTACGATGGTGTTTGAGTCAGCTTGTGCATACCTTGATTATTCCACCAGATACCAACAACTATCTCCCACCAGCACAAATATCAAGTATTAAGCTTACCATGTATTTCTGCAAGAAGCTGTTCACACAACTCGAACCCATAATCTCTAATCACATGGCAACAACTTTATCAATTACGCCAAGTCTCCCTTTTTAGTTTCCTTTCTTGATTCAAAATATTGGAATAAGCAATTTGTGAAAAGGCATGCATATCATATTCCAAGTGGAGATTTGGTTGTGGAAGACAAGTAACTTGCATGAAAGAATTATTTAGGTTTGTGTATTGCACGTAAGGAAAGATGATGCAAGAGACAGGCAAAGTTCACTTCATGTCCTAAACCTACCCCTTTTTTATCCTTTCATTAATTTGATAACACATGAATAATCACACAATTTGATATAGTATTAAAACAAATAGAGATACTAGATTCACGTCTCACCGTCATCATTGGCAAAAAAAATTAAAATTAAAATGTTTCGTCTAAGAAAAATTTATTAGACCTGAATATATTATCATCTACTAGGTACTATTCTTCTACACTCTTCCAAACGACACCCAAAGTCTCTTATCTAAAATGACCGACATGGAAATCTGACAAGTTGACTCTTAAAATTTGACACAAAATAAGAACTTAAACAACTAGAATAACAAATATTTGATTTTAAGACACTAGTATTACACAAATATTTAACTTATTAATTCTCTCTGATTATTATCAACTTAATAATAAAACATAAATAATTTTTCTGGCAACTTCCCTGTTGAATAAACAGAGAACTGGGATTATTTTTGTGGTATATTTATTTATTGATTCTCCAGGGTCATTTTTCTAGAACTGAACATAGCAAGTTACAGTTCATGTACCTTGCGTAAATGTTGCTGAACTGTGAACGTGATAATGCACAAGCATAACTCACCGGTCCAGGTTTCCATTTTCATGAAGAGCAAATGGAATTTTACCGAGGCTCAACAAACACAGAAGTTGTTCGGGCAGGCACGTTAAAGCAACCCGAGGATGCATCATATGTTGAGTTCTTAACAACGTCAGTTGAGTTCATCTGGAGATGCAAAAGTGAACAATGAACATCATATGATCAGTAACTAGTCATGCATGAAGATGAGATTGTGTTAATACTTAAGACACTTGCAGACTGCAGTAAAGGTCCAAATCCGACCTAACAATGTCCAAGATGTTTAAGTTCCATACACAATCCCCTCTTTATAAACTCCGCAGAGAGGCTTGTAAGTTGTAACATGTGTTTTACGGAAGTAGATTAAATAGTCTGTCATATTCGGATATGCATGTAAGAATTGCAACATAAAACAAATAAATACCTGTACTGGATGCAACTGAAGAGATCTTGCTCTAAGTGCAAGATTGGCAAATGAGACATCAGTTGGGCAAGGATTGATAATGACAACTATATAGGAATAACTGGTAAAATGAGAAAAAAATATCGTCATTCAATTAATGGTTCAGGTATATATCAACAGAAAAAAAGGAGCAGTTCAGAAGCCTAACGATGGATTAGATTTACCCACATTGGATCCAATTGAGAGTGCCCTGGAACTCCCTGGTGGCCATCTTCAATGCTCATTACTATAAGTCCAGGAATCCATGAAGGACCAGTATTATGAAATCGTACTCTTTCCTGGTGAAAGATGTCAATTTGTGACGTTGAAACACAGAAGTAATTGCACAATACTAAAGAAACAACAACAACAACATACCCAGTGTAATCCCACAAATGAGGGTCTGGGGAGGGTGGTGTGTAGGCAGCCTTACCCCTACCTTGTGAAGATAGAGAGACTGTTTTGAGTAGACCCTCGGCACAATACTGAAGAAAAAGTAGTCAAAATATTTTCATTAGACTTCATCGATATGTATTTAAATTCTAACCTGGATAGCATTGGCCGTCTTTAACCGGAAGAGTGGTGAGGAGTATCGTATTTGCATTAGATTCAAAAAGTTTTCCACAGCTGCAAGGATATGACTCTTCTGAGGCTTGTAGGATGGATCTGCTAATCTTGGTTTGATTCTGAAAATAAAAAATTCAAAGATGGAAGTACTTTAGACGGGTTACAAATAGGAAAACCATCTTGATTGTATGTATCAGAACTTCACCAAAGAACCAGAGAACACGTGCACCTCACCCCACCCAACCACCCTACTGCCCCAAAGAGAAAAGTCCCTACTCTCTTTTTCTCATGGAGGAAATATAAAGGTAAAGGGTAGTAATGAAATCACTAACAGTGGCCAGTTTCTTTCATTCTTTTCTTTCGGAGGGAGGCCAACACCCCAGTTGTTAGAGTTGTAGCTAAAGTCCAGCCTGAAAAATCACAGTATACAAACATCCACTTTATAAAGGAAAGCATTAACTAGAAGTAAAAGAAGAAAAGTAAGATTTAGGACCAGAAAAGACGTCATTATCTAAAACAGAAAATGAACAGTAAAAACAAGTCATCTAAGATTCAAAATTATCAGAACACAGTCACTGAAGAAAGTAACTTGCAACAGGGAGAGGTGGTGGACCTGTTGAACCAATCACCAGAGTTGTAGGAGTCACGGTCTATCGATTTTGAGCGCAGCATTTCATCTCCAGCGTGGAAAAACGGTATTCCCTGTGAAAGGTTAGCAAGATCAGTACTGCAAGATGAAGAAAAAATATCACAATCAAACTAACTTAAAGTTGGCACGATAAGTATGTGTTTTACTAAATTTATCATGCAAATCAAAATAGTAACATTGAGTTCAATCTGTCTAGTTACCCTATCATCAACCATATCATACCTGCATATCTTTCTATAGCAAATTGAAAGATGACTCAAAAACAATAAAACTTCACTTCTTTTTTCTTTTTGTGGAAACCTATAACATTCTCTTTCCGAGGCTCAACACAAGGCAAAACAAATAGAATCTACAGCTTAGGGGTTACAGCAACATTATTTATGCCATTAAGATAATATCATTAGCTATGATATTCCTAACAACTGATCAAGCAGAAGAGTCAGTTTAGATTCTAGCCTACTTGTGGTCCATTTTCATGAAAAAGATTGGACCACATTATGTGTTCAAGTCTATTATCTCTAATGGCTTAATCCCAAACTAATAAAAACAGCTATATAAATCTTCTATATCCATTCAGCTCCATTTGGATCCTTTCCATTACAATGCTCAATAATTAGTATTTAAGACAATTTAGGTTCTTTTACACTAGAGATCCTCTATCTCAGTAGCGTCCTTGCACTGGCATGCATATCTCTAAGCAAACTAAAAAAGATCCTGCTCAACACCAGACTTAATGCAAATGTAACAATACAACTAAGACTTTAATTCCAACTAATTGATATCTACATTTGGATCTATTAGTTTCCATTATGTTCAATTCTTCGTAAGTTTGTATAGATTTCTAGAGATTGTAGATGTCATGGTACAACTTCCGTTCTATGTGATTTTAGATCTACCTAATCCTCTTTAACACTTTCAATTGTCATAATGCCACACCAATAGGCTAGTGCATTTGAAGGTCTACATGGGACATGACCAAACCATCTCAGGTGACCATGTCTCATCATATCCTCTATTTGTGATACTTGTATATTCTGTCATATGTGATCATTTCTAATTTTATATAACAGATTAATCTTATTATAGGTAAAAATACTAGTTAGTTATATGTATTTCTACGACACTCATTGTGTGGACATGTAAGGCCTTGGAGGCCCAACACTCACCCATATAATCTTGCTAGTCTCAAACTGTTCTATAGAACTTGTCTTTTTTACTTCAGCAAGTATCTTCCTATCAACATGACCCAAAAGTAAACGTAGAACAAAGAAGCTTTAACAAGATTTTACTTGCAACAGCATACCCGTAAATATACATTAACATATAGAAAGTAGGTAAAAGTTTAAGTATAAGGCACGTTAATTCTTCCAAGGAACAAACTGAATCTGACCTGAGAAAGGGCTATTACACTTGTCGCTAAGTGGTTCATCCTGCATCTCTCCTCCACAGAAATGTCCTTTGGAGTCTATCAAAGTGAAGCACCTAAATTATACAGGAACGGAAACAATGGATGTATAGGTTGCATACTTGCATATTACCGAGTTACAGACTGTGTGACATTGGTCTTCAAGTATTTCTTGGTTATCAAAAAAGAAAAAAAAAGTGGCATATTGCAAGAGAAAAAATAACCTTAAGACTAATGATGTCGAACAGTGTCTCATTGTCATGAGCAGACACATAGTTAACCTGCATATAACAAAAGCTATTACATTGTTTTGGACTGTATTTCCATGTAGAACTAACAGGGAAAAATGTCTGACAAGATTGTGATAGCATTAATGATGCAGTAAATATAGCTCTCACTGAAATGAAGTTGTTCAATCATAAAATTCAACAGACACATAGTTCCTTACTGTTTCAACGGGAGAAGAAGCATATCCAACTGGCTTCCCATCATGCATTAGCACTTCAGATCCTTTCACCTGGGTAAGAAGAGTATACAGTATTCAACATATCTCCAGTGTCAAGTTATGTGTACATTCAGAAATGTGGTCCTCTGTGAAACTTGCCTTAGGCAAATCCGACATCAGAAAGGGAGGCCTGTGAGGGTGAGTTTAGGATCAACTGTTAAGGCGGTCTTAATATAAATGCATCTTTTGAATATTTCACTTGAAAACATTTTGCAGCTAGTAGTATTTTTCATAGTTTCTACTTTCTAGGACTCTGAAGTTTTATTTCCAAAAGAAGATGCATGCAAATGCAATTCCACCTGGATTTATGGTCAGATCGACCCTTAGGAAGATAAAAATGATTATCTATTTGGGGCATAGGAGGTAGTTAATACATGCATTTATTTAGCTGGGCAAACTTACCACACTTTACGGTAAAGTTGTCATTGACAAAATTATTTCATGAACTTTACAGTCAAATGTAGAATCAAGGCTGGGAAAAATGCATCTGGGACATGGAAAAAAAAAACTCTATGCCCCTGCCTGTCAACATAAACCAAAAAGCATGCAGCTTTGACAGAACTACAAATATAACCCTTGGTATGACTCACAAACAAACCAAATCAGTTCTAATATGTTTTTGTGGTATCAAAAGGATGTGACAAAAAGGATAGCAGATCAAGCTAATAAGATGAAAAAAATGATTAAATCGGTCAACAATATTAGATTTTGATAAATTGGACCAAACCTACTTATTTAATAGTACGCCCTAATACATTATAAAAGTTTTCTTTGGCTTATTGGCTAATGAACCTATCAAAGGAACAATAGGTACAAGAGTATCGACTTTCTTAATTGCCTTGGTGATTAGAAATGAATAGTAATAATTATCTTATAACTTCAATCGTAACTATCATCAGAAATGAACAGTAATAATTAGTATCTTATAACCTTTACTTAAGTAATATCCTAAGCTTCTCTCTTAGCCCTTTTCTCAGCCTATTCTA
The DNA here is from genome assembly GCF_019186545.1 of Solanum stenotomum. NCBI lineage: Eukaryota > Viridiplantae > Streptophyta > Magnoliopsida > Solanales > Solanaceae > Solanum > Solanum stenotomum. The sequence goes on from NC_064292.1 coordinate 52,129,580, forward strand.
ATTTCACTGTTTTATTAGTCAAGGTTTTTGAAAGAAAGTCTAACAGACGTGGGAAAACTTATCTTTGCTTGCTTACTTCTAAAGCAAACCAGACTGAAGACAATAGAGAAAGACTTTTTATTACGTTATCCAGAATGTGATGCCCCAAGGCAAGAAAGTAGCAATCGGCCTTGAATTGTAATCAGTTGCAATGTCATTGTGATGTGAACATGATGCAAAGTAAATAGCAATCGAATCTATGGATACCTCTTGACCATCACAGTTCGTTAGCACAAAATCCTTTAAGTTTGCAGCCATGCCAACCTGAAAGTAAACATGCTCTTTGAGAAGAAAGAAGAACTTAAGAAATATTTTTGCCATGAAACTGGAGTAGGGCTGAGTACCTGAATGTGATCCTTCGACACAGTAAGCATACGTTCTACATTGGCTTTATCACCAAGCTCATGACCGTTAGCCTGAAGAGCAGCATGTACAAGTTATTGAGACGGTGCTTCATGTGTATATACAATGATTATTCATATTATGTAGACAAATGGAAGGAATTTATCACAAACTTTATATTTCCAAATGCCTAAAAGTTTATCATTACCTCCAAATAAAGGCCAGTTACAAACCCTTGATGTAGAGGATGACCAAAAGGTGATCCACCCAGTAAAGCATCCCGAATACGATCATTGAAGCTAGTAATGAATCAAGAACAGACAATGAGGACAAGGAAATATTCCCATTTAAGCCTAAGAGCTCTTGAAAGCAGTATCCCACAGTAGCTGGAATTATGTCATCTTCTTTATTGTTAGAGCTTCACTTTGCAATTTATTATTGACTCATAAGAAGAGAAATTCACATGCAGACACACAAGGAATAGGAAATCATCTTTGTTAGACAGACAAATCGGAATAAACTCAGAATTAGCACCTCCCAATTCCAGCTCCAAAAAGGTTGAATTGTGATGCATTTATTCCACGTCCGTTGTTTGCCACTTCACCGAAATCCCATCCTTCACCATATCTGAAATGAAAATATCATTGAGAATCAACTGATAAAAAGGAAACAGAGAATCAATGTAATGTTCAAGAACAACTAAAAGTACCTAAATAGTCATAGGCATAGAAGATGTAATAAGGATATCTTTTTTTAGATTTAAAAGACTCTAAAAGACTACTATAAAACATTACATATCTAGTAATAAGGATTGATCATCGATGGTAATAATCCTTACATATAAATACTTGATCCATCCACACCATTTTTTTCTGTTGACAAGCTATTCAGCAATGACTTTGCCTTCAACTACATTCAAAGACACGGCGATCATAATGTTAGCACACATAGCTTTTAGCACCAATAATTTTAAAGAACCAATTAATCGAGAATTTGAATACACAAGGAGCATAATTTACTATCCTCTTGTTTATAGCTTTACTAACTACTGAAATGCACAAATAAGTGTTGTCCTACTCAGACGATCGGCAGCAAGTAGACATGCCTACAACCTGAGTAATCATGTTAGCCTGTGCATGTCAACATTGTTATGCGACATCATAATTTTCGTATAAAGATGTCAATTGGAAATTGGTTAGTCATAAAACTGCATAAAGTAAAACATTTTGGTTAAAAAATCAAACCATAAACAACAAGTAAAAAAGAATATCCTCTTTTAGTTTTAAAGAAAACAGTCTCTTGTAATCCTGTCTAAAATTAAACCCAATACACTCAGGTTGTCTTACTTATGTTAGACAAGATCACTGCAAAACAATAATCTCCCGCCTATAAAACCACAGATCGCCTGAAAGATGCAAGACAGTGACCTAGAAAATTACTTACAACATTAGTTATTTAACGTCATCAACATCAACATACTCACTGTAATCCCACAAACACACACACACACACATATATATATTATCCATGTCGTTAATATAAAATTTTACTGCATTTTCATAGGACCCACTGTTACTCTTTGAAACACAATCTTTTCCTCTATGCTATTCTTCCAAAACACCAAGGGTTATATACGGCCAACGTGTGTCTAAGCAAATATGCCAGGACTCATCATTTTAATGTTTTCTAAATCTCCATGTCAAGTCAGATGGGCCTATCAAATTGGGACAGAGGGAGTAATTAGAACTGGGACTCAAATATTAGGTCCCCACGGGATAATAATCTCTGCTTATTTTATCTTGATCTTTTTCTCCATGAGCTGTATGCTAACACGAGATATCCCAATTCTCAGAGGAAGATCCATTGGTAACTACTAGGACTGTATGATACTTGCAACAGCCTAAAATATAGAGAACTGGCTTCTCAACTTTTTAGCCTTCACTTATCTTTCAATCTCATGCATATAAGTTGTACCAAAAACCACAGGAAGCATTATCTTGTAAAATTTCATCTACAACTGGAAAACTAATAAGAAATAACTACTGCATAGCATTTTGACTTCCTAAACGGACGAAATGAAGACAAATTTTCTCTAACCCACAAAAGGAAAAGCTTTAAATACTTACCATTGTACGCTTCATTATGTGACCCATCAGGTCAAACCGAAATCCATCAATCTGCAGAAGACGAACAAGGTTAACACATATATTCTCTTTCAGAGAAGAATAGGAATTCTTACTCAAGGACAAAAGCATAAGTGTGTACACACATAGAGAACACGAAATGGGATATGTGACATCAATTGTGTGAATTAAGCAGTGTATCAAAGGCGCGCTTAAGCCCTAAAGCGAGGCTCAAAACATGTTGAGCGCTTCGCTTCGCCTCGCTTTATGTGTGCTTTAGTGTTGTCATCAAGGTTCTAAGACAAACTTTTCCTTGCCAACGAGCCTCTTATGAAGAAGTGACACTAAACAATTGATATTTCACTTTACATAGATTTTTTTCAATTTCTTTGGTCATATATTAGTCATTCATGTTTATAATTAGTAGTCTTGGACTAAAAATATACATTTGTATTTTGTTCTCCCTTTGCACCTTTTTTATTAAAGCCCACGCTTTATTTACGTTTTGCGCTTAAATCCCCACGGACCTTAGACCTTTTTTGCGCTTTTCGCCTTGGATAACACTGGAATTAAGTAAGATAAAAGTTAACTGATTTTAATAGTTATGAGTTGGTTTGAGTAAATATTAATTTCTGTGTTTCTTGAGAAAATCACTTAGTAACTGTTTTAGGCATTTGCCATGTTCAGTCATCAACATCAAGAACATAAAGCATGGTTTCGGTGCGATATTTGAGCAATAAGAACTGTTTATGGGACTGTTAAATCTAGGTAAATCTATGAACTGCCCCATCTAAAAGATCAAACTGTTAGAGAGGGGACACTTTTATTGATTTACTTTAGGTCTTCCATATGTCCGCGTGAAATAGTTTATTGTTAGGTAGCGTTAAGACTCGAACTCAAGACCTTTGAGGCTCTTTCCACTCTAATGCCATTTTGAAAAGTTTGAACTGTTAGATGGAGACACTTTTTATTTGTTTAGGTCTTCAACAGAGCCTTTGGGGTGGTATACATGTTGTTTCTGATAGTTTAAACAATTAAAGTGGAAATGACACAAAAATTGCTCAACAGGCAGTTAAGTCAACCACAAGAAAATCAAGGAACCATTATTCCATTTAGCACTAAGAAGTGTTTTCTTGTGCTAATTAATGACTAGATAAGATACTTTAGTCAATCCATTATCAGAAGCCCATTTCATTTCACAGAAAAATATATCATTTTAAGAGCCTCCTGTCGTACATGAACTCATAGGTAGCATAAAAAGTATCAGTTTCTACTGGGATTATGGTTCCACGGTTTCTGAATTTAATTCCATTTCAAGTACTTTTGCATGCTCCAGATTAGTAACTGAAGTCACATGTCAGACATTCTCTAAGTTGAGTTACCAGGTTTGGAGACTCAGTCCATCAGTCGTGACATCTATCCAGTATAATATTTCAATGCTAGACTTCAAAACTAAAGCTTCTCATCATTATAAACTCCTATAGAAACAAATCTGAAGGTGCTCCTATTTCTCATGCTTGTAATGGCGAAGAAGTTCAGAGTTTTTAACATTACAGTTGGATTACGATATTCAATGTAAGAGTTCCTAGCTTCGGACTTCCCACAAATAAAATTGATCTGGAGCTTACAGAGGTTTCATTTGCTGGAAGATCAAGCTGTCTAACTTATGGTCTATCAATCCACATTCATATCCCGTCCTCTTTTAATTTCAAAAAGCCTTGATAACAATTACATTTGACAATCTCCTTTATCTTTAAAAAGCCAATCTCGAAAGATAACATAACAATTATGGATCTTATAAAAATTAAAATACTAAAACATCAAAGTAGAGGTTATTAATAAACTACATACATTCAATATGTCCAAAAATATGAGTACGCAGGCCATAGCGTTAAACAGAATATTCAGCCAAATAAAACAAGAAGAAACCATAAAACAGAAGAAAGAATTTAGGCTCTACAATTCCCATATCATAGCAATTTCGTTCGAGGGTGGAGGGAAGCATACCTTATAATGAACTGCCCAGCACTTGAGGTCATCAAGAATTAAGCGCTCAACCATGAAATGCTCACTGGCGGTATTGTTTACGCATGTGCTATTTTCAATGCCACCATCAGCATTTCTCCTTAGAAAGTAACCTGGAACGATCTATTGAAACCAAACCCAATACAAAATACGTATAAGGAGATCAATTTTATTATAAGGCTATAACCATAAAGTTTAATGAGGTGGAACACAATAATTTGTCACCTTGTCTAAAGCAGAGAAGTCACTACAGGGACCACTTGCATGTAAATGATTGTAAACAACATCCAATACAACACGTAGACCAATACGATTAAGTGCCTGTAAACCAATTAAGCCTTAGAGTGGCACCAAGGAATTGAACAATATAGGTCGATGGTCTATTCAGTATAAATAGAAAGATTGATGGTTTATTTAGTATAAACAAAAGAATGCACAACAAAGTTGGATCTTTAGATAAAAGAAGATCTACCTGCACCATTTTCCGAAACTCAACGATACGACAAGGACCATTTGCATTACTAGCGTAGCTTCCCTTTGGAACTCCCCAGAGAACAGGATTATACCTTTTCTTAGGCAGCCAACAATTCAATTTTCACACACTGGCCAGGAAACTACAATCAGCTTAGACACAAGTTGAAACTCTAAGCACAGTATCTCACCCCCAATTATAGCCATCTTCATCTTGGATGGCTGTGATAAGAGCTTGCTGCTCCTCAGAATCTGGTGGAAAAGAGTTGAGTTTCTCGATATCTGATAAAGACATAACATGAGAGACCAGGAAACAAAAATGAATGAGATGAGATTCCAAGGGAAACCCCAAAAAGGCAATTAACAACCTCATCATAAAATCTAGAACAGACGTGGCACTAAAGTAATCTAAATGTTTCTATGTTTAGTTAATTATCCACTCTGTCATGGTAGCATGTGACAAACAGCAAATCTGGTTTGAGAGAAGTAAATCCCTCATTTTGGTCTTTTATTGCGTTATTTTCAAAATACCAACTTCAGCTTCATTTATAGTTTGTGCTGAAAAGAAAGGAGAACAAAGGAAATACTAAAATCTTTAATGGGGAACCCCCTCTCCAAACTGAAAAAAAAAAGTAAAAGAGCTTTACCTGTATACTTCCATTTATGTTTCTCATCTTCGACACCAGCAAATTGATAGGTTGGCAGCAGATGGACATGAGTGATACCAGCACTTGATAATCTTTTCAAATGTTGGACACCAGCTGAGTCCTTCAAGCATAATGAGATCAGGGCCACATGCTTATGGGGCATATTCAATGCCACCTAAGTTCAGCGCTTATGTGCAACAAAATTTTCTAATGCATTGTGTCAACTGTGGGTGCTGGCTTAGATGTTTCCATTACCCATTATTCAAAAGCTTGTATAACTAACACAAAATCAGATAGCTAATACAGCACTTAAAACCTGGTGGTGGATACTCTCTAACAACACGGGATAAAAAAGTGCTGCTATAAAGCATAATGCACAAATAAATGAACAGAATGAAGGAATGACACTTGTTTGACTTGCAAACTGATGCCAGACTAGTTGTCAAAATTCAAAAAATGCACCAATGGGCTACCAAATTGGGCCGAACTTTTGTGATGAGCTAGGTAACAAAGCCTAAAATGAGACACTTATATGTACTGTTGGTTTAAAGAACTCCCCAAGTTTTCTTTCCTAAAAAGTGTTGACAACAACTTATGACCAAGCCCAGGTTGCAAGGTTCAGATTCTTCAGGTTTCGCCTTAGATTTAGTTGTCTCTGGTGAAGGAGTAGCCTTTGTTGTAATTCTTGCTAGAATTGGGTAACATTGTCATTAATGGCTTATCACAAATAGTACATTAGACAGTAATAGTTCTGAATACTTCTTACTGATAACTTCATAATAATATTAGGGAACCCCGTTCACTAAGACCTTCGGGATCAATAAAAGAATGAGAAAGCTAATATGCTTTCCCATGAAAGTGAGGACTTAATCATTTCTCATGGAAATTCGACAGGAAAGTTATTAACAAGAATGAGAGAATTAGTTTCTTTTGGAGAAATGTATCTCTGTGCGTGGGCGCGCTTCTGTGCGTGTGTGTGCATCCTCACTTCAAACCTCAAACACACCATGAGATCGGTGTACCAATCTAAATCACATTCCTCTCCAGCCACCGTCCATCATTAGTTGCATCACCCATCACACACTACAAAGTTATCAGGTAGAATACCATAGCAGTCTTTTTCCAGTCACTTCATATTGCATTTTATACCATAAACACACTTAGTACACCTATTAGTTGTCGTCCAGTGTAAGTTTACCTTCTACAAAGCTCAAAACTAAGTAGGATACGAAGCAAATGAAGACATGAAATACCATTGCTCAATACACCTACTGATTAAAAGCTTGAACTCTGGCCCCAAAAACTATACACCCATATAAAACAAATCAAATAGAAAAGTAAAGCTACCTGCGACGTGAAGGCGAGATAACCACCCTGAAATTCATGAGGCACAGTAGGGTCATTGGCGCTGGAAAAGTGAAAATCATAGGAAAAGATAAGTGTTTTACAGTAGTGCTAAAAATGCATCTTGATTATATATGCAGTACAAGCTTCTTCTCTTGTAAAGTGAACTGCTTGAAACATGTAATCTAAGGAAATGAGTAAATAGTCAAACCCATGTTGTAGGAGCAAAAAGAAAAGTAATGCTGGTGGGATGCAGTAAAATTTGAACATACAATGCACAGGGCTTCTGGATCTCAATGAATATTGACCAATAAGGCAATAATTATACAGTTACAACTCATTAGTATCATCAAGGAACAATTGTTAACAAATATTCAGTAAGATGTTTCCAATAAGAATTCAACATAGCAAGATCACTTATCACCTGAAATCTCTAACATGCAGCTCATAGATGCTGACATCAGAAAAGGAAAGAAGATTTGGCTTCTCGTCTTGTAGATTATCCCAGCCTTCAGGTTTTACATCATCAGAATTAAGATTAACTAATAATGTCCGCTTGCCATCAGCAGAGAGACTGCCCATGCAAAAGCAACAAGATGAATGTAGAGAACAGATATTAGACACAGTAATAATTGCACTACGGAAGGCAGCAAGTTACAATCAGTAAAATCAATTTCTTTAAGAGCAAGTGATGAAAACAGAGCGACATACCCTCTCGCATATGGATCATTGCTCACACATTTCTCGATCTGCAAGGTGCTAGGATGGTAAACAGACACTTCATAAACATAGTAGCAACCCTCCCAATGCCTTGGCCCCTTAGCCCTCCAAACACCGTCTAACTCCTTGAGCTGAACTATTTCTACTGGGTCAGCCTCTGACGGACTCTTATAAATGAGAGCTTGCACTGCCTGGTTTGGTAGGCGTAATCAGAAACAGCAGATTAGTGAAATAACACATTGATCCCTCAATTTTAGTCAGTAAAAAATATTCATTACAAACAAAAGCGTTATCTTGGAAGGAAAAGCTATGAGACAAAAGAACAGAACACACTTGAGCAGTTGGTGCCCAAAGGTAGAGAGAGACAGCTTCAGTAGCAAAAACAGCACCAAGGGGCCCAGTATAGGAGAATAACTCATCGAGAATACCAGGTAACTGCAATCCAGTAGCACTTGCACATTTTCCATAAGCTACAAAAAACATAAACCCATTTTTGCCAGACATTAGACATGCTTACACATAGTGTGTAATACAGAAAGTGAGGCTGTTGAATCAGATAAGCTAGAGAATAAAAAGGTATTGAAGTCTCAAATCAAGACAAACAAATGAAGGAACAACGTCGAAGTGTTGACGCAGCAAAGGACTGCTCGAATGTTTATGTTTGCTACTGACAATATAGAATAGCAGTATATTTCAATAATCACCACCAGATGAATTAGATTTCCCTGAATTATGAGCATACTACAGAAACTGAAACTCAAGTTCATCAACTATGAGTTCTACCAAAAGATGTGAATGATTCATTTTCTTAAGTACATGATTGAGAAATGCTTTTACAAATAAAATCTGAACCTCTAGGGTGCACGGAGAGCTATACACTATAATGCATTAGATGGAAAAGTATCATTTTCAAGTAAAGAGAAATGTGGAGGTGTGGTTCCTACTAAGTGCCATCTTAGACTTCCTCAAGTGATAGAAAGGCAAAAACAGGGGAACTACTTACAATTGAAGATGCCAACAGCTAATTGGCACTTGACTAAACTTTGGAAGTCCAGAGTTGCAGGGACTTCAAATGCTGCATAATCTCGAATATGAGGAAATTTTTCAATTACCTAAATCAGGAAAATATGTAAGGAAACAAAAGAACACACCTAAATTTGCTCCATCTTTGTATCAATCAGAAAAAGAAATCCTTCGAACAACTAAAAGATCCCATCACGGATTCAGTGACTCACCTGCTGTGGAAGTCCATAATTTGTCCGTTCAAGTTTGATTTTCACATCATGGCCTGTTATGTTTAGAAAAAGCTTAGGATCAGATCTGATTATCATCATCAAACGGAGTACCCGAGATGCACCTAGAGTACACACCTTGAATTCCATCATCAGCAACACATAATCCAGCCTTTCTACTAGCATATAAGTAACATTCACCCTCTCCAGCACCCACATTCCAAGCAATTATTGATTTGGTAACCCAAAATGCTCGGCTGTAGAAAAGACTATCCTGCAACCATGAAAAACTAAGCACTAAGGACGCTTGTGGTTTCAGATATAAAAAAAATACTCCCTCCGTCCCAACTCATGCGACAATCTTTTCTTTTTATTCAATTCCAAAAAGAATGACACATTTCTATATTTTAGTTAACTCAAAACTTATAATTTTACCTTAATGAGATTATTTATAGCCACACAAATATCTATATCTTGTTTTAAACCACGAATTTCAAAAGCCTTCATGTCATGCTTAAACTATGTGCCCAGTCAAACACTATCACGTAAATTGGGAACGGGAGTAATGATAATAGTCCCCACACAAAACTCATCATCACTATTATAGATTTAATTTCTCAGAGTCGATCACGCAGCTAACAATTTATATCAGAAAGTCAGTCAACTTTATTTTGTAACACAAAAATCACTCAATTAATGACAATTATCTCAATTTTGTTTTATAACTCAGAAACCACTCAACTTTATTTTGTAACACAAAAATCACTCAATCAGTAACAATTATCTCAATTTTGCTTTATAACTCAGAAACGCACAACTTTATTTTGTAACACAAAAATCACTCCATTAGTAACAATTATCTCAACTTTGCTTTATAACTCAGAAACTCACTCAATTTCGTTTATTAACTCCCCTATTATATCCTTTCGATTCAAGTTTAAAACTTTATATTGCTAATACAATTCAACATAGCTAATAAAACACTCATCTATTATTTTACACAGAATAAAATATGTCCAAAAGTCGCAAAACCTGAGAACACGAAGGATTTTCAGATTGGTCCTGAAGCGGCATTGTTGAGCAGTACCGGAGATTTAAGGAACGAGAAGTTGCCGATTTGTAACCGGATTGATACCGAGTCAAGGAACTCAGTTGAAGCCTCGATTGAGCTGGAAGAAGGAAGCGAGTGAGCTCGGAAGGTGCGAAAATGGCGGAAAATGGAGTGGATGAAAGTAAAGCAGACATTTAAATAACAGTTACTCAAATTTTCTGACTCCGTTCAGTTCTCAGTAGTAGTTGAGTTCGCTCCCTTTTCAGATTGGGATTTTTTTTGTGTTATTTTTGGGGGTTTTATCAACCCAATACTATGGAAATAGTTCCATTTTGGTCCCCAAAAAGGGATTATTTATGTTTGGGGTAAGTCTAAATTTTGATTCAAGGTATAAATTTATATTTTTAAATTTTAATCAAATAAAATATAAATTTATCTTGAACTTAATATCGATATATCTCAATTCTCATTTTATATCTAACTCGGTAATATTATTTTATCCTACATCTTAAATGAAATAAATCAGTTTATAAAATATAAACGTGAGATAACTTAGTTCGCGAACCAAACTATCTAGTTATATATTACTGAATAGTTTTAATCTTTTATATTAGCTATTTCTAAATCAAATGCTTAATAAGCAAACTTCTTGTAAGGACTAATGTGTGCTTAGAATTCTATAATTAAAAATTCAAGACAACATCATCGAATTTGTGATTTTATAACTAAAAACTCAATGATTATGTCCTTGAATTTCGTTCGTATAAATTTCAAAATCTAATACATTGTGTTTGAGTTTTTCATATTTTAGCTAAAAATATTTTTGTATATTTATTTATTTATTGGAATATTAAGGTATACATCTTTCTTAATTATATTTTAAACGACGGCTAAATTTTACTTGGCTAGCTGGGTGGCCTTTTCACATCAATTTGGGCATCTTCACAAATTAATTTGGGCCGTTAATTTCTGACAAGTTATTAGGGAAAAATCCAATACTATAAAATATTGTTTGTCGAACTATATATAGACTTTTGCGTCAATTTTGCCTCTTAGATAACGGTGTGCAAAATAATATTTTAATATTGCGATAATCTTCGATTATTAAATAAAAATGGAATTGGAATCAAGTTTATCTATCCCTCATTTGATAAAAACATAAGATATTTTTTGTGCTTATATATAGAAGAACATTCTTTTAGCTCATAAAAAATTAAGAAACTCAACTTTGGATTTGAATTTTGTCAAATAAATTGATTAATATATATATTTTTTTTTCAATATTTTCCTCGCGAGAATTTTGTTTTATAACTTTATTTCCTTTTCAAACGACACTTACAAGTTACACCTTGTTTAAATAAATGTTTGTTTTGATTGTTATGTAAATTATATTGTATCATATCGTTTAAATTTATCGTTAGGTAACGATGAAAAGCTCAGTAATAACTTATTTGGTGTGATCGTGTCGGAGTTTTTGACCAAAATCATCCTTCAAGTACTATACCCCAAAACTTAAAGTACATCTTTAAAGTATTATTCTTATCAGAAGACATTCTTCAAGGATTTAAAAGTAAACAATTTTCATTCTTCTACTTGAATTTATTAGAAAGTTAACAAATCCCATAAAAATTAAGTCATCCCTTCGTAATTATTATTCTTAGATACGCCAAAAATACTATCGTGAACTTTTTTGGTAATTGAATTTAGCATTATGCAAAATCTTTTAAATTGATAGTTTTTTTCCATTTATTTTCATGTAATTTGATATTAANTAACGGTGTGCAAAATAATATTTTAATATTGCGATAATCTTCGATTATTAAATAAAAATGGAATTGGAATCAAGTTTATCTATCCCTCATTTGATAAAAACATAAGATATTTTTTGTGCTTATATATAGAAGAACATTCTTTTAGCTCATAAAAAATTAAGAAACTCAACTTTGGATTTGAATTTTGTCAAATAAATTGATTAATATATATATTTTTTTTTCAATATTTTCCTCGCGAGAATTTTGTTTTATAACTTTATTTCCTTTTCAAACGACACTTATAAATAAATGTTTATTTTGATTGTTATGTAAATTATATTGTATCATATCGTTTAAATTTATCGTTAGATAACAATGAAAAGCTCAGTAATAACTTATTTGGTGTGATCGTGTCGGAGTTTTTGGCCAAAATCATCCTTCAAGTACTATACCCCCAAACTTAAAGTATCATTCTTATCAGAAAACATTCTTCAAGTATTTAAAAGTGAACAATTTTCATCCTTCTACTTTATTTTATTAGAAAGTTAACAAATCCCACAAAAATTAAGTCATCTCTTCGTAATTATTATTCTTAGATACGCCAAAAATACTATCGTGAACTTTTTCGATAATTGAATTTAGCATTATGCAAAATCTTTAAAATTGATAGTTTTTTTCCATTTATTTTTCATGTAATTTGATATTAAAATATTATTAGTTGAAATATGTTTCTTCTCAATTGAATATGCTGGAAGCGGCATTTGTTGGAGACTTCCTCTTCTAATAATGTAGAATGAAACTCAAATGCGAGACACAATCAATATTTTGATCACTTCTATATCAGATTGGCCCAAATATTTATTGATTTAAATACAATTTGGCTATGAAAAATGTAAAGATAATTAAGCTTTAGCTTCTTTCCGTTACTAAATGGGAAAAAGAGCAGATCATGTATCCTCACACCTTCCAAACATTTTTTTGTTTCAGTAAGCAATAGTGTCTAACATTTTTAATATTTTTTTTTAGGAACTTCTTATAGCATGTAATGAAATTATGCAGGAAAACTTTTGTTGATAGTCACGTGAGCTGCACATGTTTTTGTAGGATCCATTCATTTTTTGACGAAATCTAATAGAAGGATGAAAATTGTTCACTTTTAAATACTTGAAGAATGTTTTCTGTTAAGAATGATACTTTAAGGATATATTTTAAGTTTGAAGTATAGTTTAATGATGTTTTTGGCCAAAAACTCGATCGTGTTGTTACCTTAATATTTTCTTCTCATTTTGTCTTACCTTTTCATAGTAGCTCTACCTCGTATCTTACTTTTTTTGTAGGTTTATCATTCAAACTATGAATACGTGACATTGTGTAACGACATAGAACAATACAATCTATTGAGGATTTTAGAAATAGCAAAGATAATAGACATAACAAGACTCGATAGTTATAGTTTCGTTAATTGCGCTCCATAACTATAATTTTGTTTGCTATGGAGGTTGTGATTTAAATATCTCACTTGCAAATATACAAACAGGGTAAGTATATACAATTGAAGGCTACGGTTTGTATATTTTGTTTGCTTGTAAGTATATACAATTGGAGGTTACAATTTGTATATTTCATTTGTATGTTTGTATATTTTGCTTGCGGATACACAAACAAGATAAATATATACAAATTTTACATTCATGCATTTAAGAATTTTTCAGTACTCCGTTTGTATATATGATTTTTTCATAAATCGTATACAAATAGATAGGGTAAACATATACAAATTCTAGATTTATACCATCAATAATTGAATTATACAAATTCTGTATTTATACAATTGGGAAATAGAATAACAAAATTTTGAAAAACCATAGCTATAAATTAAAAATATACTCCAGATGTTTGTCATTTCGCGTAATTTTCCCACTACAAATAAAAGATTTCAAAAAAAAAAAAAAAAACACGTACACACACATTGGCTGCATGCAAAATATGAACAAAATACACCATTCAAAGCGTAATAGTATTCGTCTCTGTAATCTCTGTATAATCAACATCTTCACATTCCGTCGCCAATTTCACTAGCTGAAGAAGACTACCAGTAGCTAACATGGCTTTCGTATTCAAATCATGTAAAGCTCTTTCATACAAACACCCAATTGCACTAATTGCACTTTCATACAATTTCTCATCTTTTTTATGCCCCATTAAACAATGCCCTAAAATCCTCAAAATTGGCTGCAACAGCTCCCATGGCAGATGGATCCTCCTTTTCAAATCACCATTATCTTCCCCCAATTGCCCCGACGACCAAATTCTGCAAAATTCGCAGAATTCTAGTTTCGATTCAACTGGAATTTGGGGGATTTTAGCGTAATATAACTCCAATGCTACCCCAACGATACGACCTCGTTTCATTGATCTGACGGTTCCGTATGGTTCTAAGGTTGGGGAAATTACGGCGAGATTGAGTTCTGTTGCGGAGTTTTTAGCTGCTTTGTTTGTTTCGTGGTAAATACTGGAATGTGATAGATCTGGGATGTTGACGGTAATGGATTGGGAGTTTCGACTGGAGGTTTCGTGTGCGTATAATGCTAGTAAAACAGCTTCGAATCCGGCTAATGGTTTATGGAGATTGACTTTAGAGAGATAAACACCGGCGATTACGGGTAGGAATCGGAGGACGACGAGGTGGAGTTCGGGTTCGTTGGATTGGAATGTATCGTAAAGCCATCGGCAGAGATTGTCGTCGCCGGCGCCGGAATCGGGTTGACGGAGGAGTTTAGAGATTTGTGCGGCGGTTTCGGTGTCACGGAGGAGGCAGGCTGCCGGAGTTTCGGAGTAAGAAAGTGAAGGAGGGACGGAAGGGAGAATGGAAGATAATGATTGGATTGCGTCGTGAGCTTTTGTGTAGGAATCGGACCATCGGATGTGTGGTTTGTTTAGGGTGGTGGAGGAGTCGGTATCTTGGTCGCCGGCAGCCGTGGTGACGGCGGAGGGAGCGGTGGCTGTGGTGGAGGTTTCGTCGGACATTGATATTGTATTGGAAGGGGAAAATGTTGATTAGAGGGAAATTGATTATTGAAGGTAATTATGGAGATTAAGGGATTTTTTTTGTAGTTTGGAGAAAATTAAGGAATGAAAAGTGGATCTTAATGCATTAGTTTGTTTAGAAATTAAAGGGAATGTAGTAATTAGATAGATCATAATAAAATTAAGTATGGAAGGAAAATATCGTAGTAAAACAATCATGTTGACATAATGAAAAAGAGATAGTTGCAATGAAATTGAAAAATATGATAATACAATAATAATAACAAGAATATAAGTAAGGAAAATTAATCAACGTTTGATTATCTACTAATTTTATGTCTCGAGTTCCATATACATCTATTTAGGATTATGTGTTTGGATCAAAAAGACTGTAGGATTGTGTCCTCCTAGTCTTTAATACACCTTATCTCTGCCCCTCATCTTTTATCTCCATCTCTCATAATATTTATCGAGATAATATATACTTACTTTAAGGATGATCTTTTTCTTACATTACGAAAACAAGAAAACAAATAAAAATTGGATGCAAGGAGCATTTCATATTAATTGTATTCTCTCTATCTTTCAACACACTTTATATTTATCCTCTAGCTCTCATTCCTACCACCCCACATTCTTATGGCCCCAGGACCGGACCTAGGTTGTGTCTAGGGGGTTCGCCCGAACCCCCTCTATTGAAAAATTACGCTATATATATAGGACCAAATTCTGATTTTATGTGTACACATATTAAAATGAACCCTTTGATAACAAGTGAGAAGCTTTGGCTCAATGGATAAGGGGTTCAACAGTGGCTTTTACGTCATGGGTTTGAATTTCATGCGCAACAATTCATCTTCTCTTATTTTTTATCCTTTTTAATGCATGGAATTGGGCTCAACTTTTGGGCTTGGATCATCTTCTCTTTTTTATTATTTTTTCTCTTGTACGTCATTTTTTTTCTAATTTGTTTTTGTTTAAATTTATCAGACACATTTTTTTTTATTCTACTTATATCTATTTGTCATTTTATTTCACCATAATTTTATGTACAACCCTGTAAAAATGATGAATTATATATATAAAGATAAATTAGATGTAGTTGAATGAAGAAANTTGATTATCTACTAATTTTATGTCTCGAGTTCCATATACATCTATTTAGGATTATGTGTTTGGATCAAAAAGACTGTAGGATTGTGTCCTCCTAATCTTTAATACACCTTATCTCTGCCCCTCATCTTTTATCTCCATCTCTCATAATATTTATCGAGATTATATATACTTACTTTAAGGATGATCTTTTTCTTACATTACGAAAACAAGAAAACAAATAAAAATTGGAGCTAAACATGCAAGGAGCATTTCATATTAATTGTATTCTCTCTATCTTTCAACACACTTTATATCCACCTCACATTCTTATGGCCCCAAGGGCAGACCTAGGCTGTGTCGAGGGGGTTCGGCCGAACCCCCTCGATCGAAAAATTACGTTATTTATATATATAGGATCAAATTCTGATTTTATGTGTACATATATTAAAATGAACCCTTTGATAACAAGTGAGAAGCTTTGGCTCAATGGATAAGGGGTTCAACAGTGACTTTTACGTCATGGATTTGAATCTCATGCGCAACAATTCATCTTCTCTTATTTTTTATTCTTTTTAATGCATGGAATTGGGCTCAACTTTTGGGCTTGGATCATCTTCTCTTTTTCATTATTTTTTCTCTTTTATGTCATTTTTTTTCTAATTTGTTTTTGTTTAAATTTATTAGACACATTTTGTTTTATTCTTCTTATATCTATTTGTCATTTTATTTCAACATAATTTTATGTACAACTCTTTAAAAATGATGAATTGTATATATAAAGATAAATTAGATGTAGTTGAATGAAGAAACTAAAAATCGTCAATATCCTTTTAATAATATATATTTAATAGAATTCATGGAACTTCTTTTCTATTTTTTCAATTCTATTTTAGAGAGATGGAAACTATACTTATTTGATTTACTCGTCATTTTTTTTTCAACAAGTGATAACTAATCTAGTAAATTAAACTACTTGAACTAAAAAATTGACGATGCCATTTATTTATCTTCTGAATATGCATTATAATATTAGTACATCTATACTTACACATTTTAGAGAATCTTGATAATTTTCCTAGTAATATGTGTTTGAATGGATACTAATTTAAAAAAATTTAAAATGCAAAATAAAGTAAAACATTACAAAATAAAAGTATAAAAAGTACAAGAAATTTTAAGAATATTCAATGGAGCAGGGTAAAAGTAGGAATAAATGCTTAATGCGGTACGATAAGGTAATATAAATTTAGCGGGCTAAGGTAAATATTTTTCTTCTCCGTCTCACTTCCTTTTTCATCCTTTAATTTTCACGTGTTTTAGGAATTAACTTATGTAATACAACTGATCCACTAATTTTTTTTATCAACGTAGCTTTGTTCTCAATATCTTCGATTAGTTTGGTGTTAACTTTTATCAACCAATGAGATACCCTATACAAAAAACATGTCGGAGTTACTACGCTCACCATGCACTTACATTACCACATGAGCTTCTTCTTTAAATTTCGAACCCTTGAGCTTAATTCCTGGATCCGCCACTGTATGGCCCTACCTCCTATACGATTTGTCTTAGATTATACACAAACAATTTTATATAATATAATTTACGTACATATGAAACGCAAAAAAAGAGAGTAAGAAGTTTATTTATTTTTCTGAAAAACATTTTCTTTTCATGGGGAACACACCCAAAATATTCAGTATGCTATGGTGATATATGTATCTATGAGGTGTATATGAGTCACTTGCATTTCCGCCCCTATGTTGTGTTAAATTTTAAATTTTTGCCTTTTAAGTCAAGTAATTTTTTTTGCAAGACATAAGTTTATAATTTTGCATCATAATATTTCAAAAATTATACTTCACATTTTATTTTTAAAGTTAAAAATAAAGATCAGCTCATTAATTAAAGGGAAAATTATGTAATTAAATGTGTATATATGTATATGTAGTTCATATAAGATTTGAAGGTCCAAACATAAGGAAGCCCAAGAAAAAGAAACAGTGGAGGGGCAAGGTTTGAAGTACCAAGGAGTGAATTGTTAATTATCCAAGCCTAAAATACTAGTACTCTACTTTGTTAAATATTTATTAATATTTTGAAATTCTGAATTAAATTATTCAAATCTTCATACTAATAAATAAAGTTCTTACAATATAATCAAAGGTAATATATTGTAAATATATAACTGCCATCTAACTTAAATCCTTATTATTTAAATTACAATATTACTATGTGAAGTTAGACTATTTTATGTCTTTTAAAAATATTGCACTATTAAAACTAAGTATGTAAAAAAAAGAAGTCAACTTGAAATTATAATTTTAGTGTGTATATGCGTATATTTAAGGTTTTCAATGACCGAAAATAAAATTTTATGTGTGATAATAATACACCTACGGTGTTATTGACTATTGTGAAATTAGTCTGAATTTTGACTACAAAAACTTACATGGAAACAAAAAGAAATAAATATGGGAATAAGTTATTTGCAATATTTTATTTAACCTAATAGATCAAGAATTGTATCTTCTTTAGTATTTTTTGCTAGTTACCAAGTATGAAAATATTTTTAATTAGGAAAGTAAAATAGATTCCTAATTGGAAAAGAAAAAAGAAAAAAAAAATCTTTTTGGAAATTAATTAGATAGTAAGGTATTGTAAATCACCAACGTGAGAGAAATGGACTAATGATACCCATAATGCACTCATTGAAAAAAGGTCCAACTATCTTTTCACTATTCATATTTGATTCTATTGTGCATATATTTTAGGGAAAAGGGTCAAAATTGCCCCTTAACTTTGTTTTATTGGTTGATTTTACCCTTACCGTTAAAAGCAAGTTATTTTTATCCTTGCCGTCAATAAACTTAACAAATATACCCTTCCTTGGATGGAAACCCCCAAATCAACTGAAATTACCCGATTTAGTTGAAATTATCCAATTTATTTTTTAACCCGAACCAGAATCCAACCCACTAAATTAAACAAAACCCATAACAAATTAACCCATTTCCAATCTTCTTCATCTCAGAAATGGTGTTCTTCATTTGATTGAATGATGATGTGCAAACTGAACCCATTTACTTGCTCTGTGGCCTATTCTTCACTGAACCCCACAACAGAGAGAGTCAGGATGTTGTCCAGCAAAAATAATATATTTGTTATATATTCAACAAACGAACAATTCGAAGATAAATATCAGGTCTTTTGGATTGATTTTGTTAGATAATGTAGGATTTATGTGTTAGCTATGATAAAAATTGTAAGTGTTCTTAGGGTACTTAGCCAAGAACACTGAGATGACCATTATACACAACAAAACCAAATAATCTCTCAAATACAAATAGAGCAAAAACAAACTTGTCTTCTCCGAGAAGAAAAGAGAAAAAGCCATTCGAATAAAGCAGAGAAGCAAAAAGCAAGCATTTCTACTTCTACCAAACTGTACAGAGCCCTCTCAAAGCAGCTGCAACAACAACAGAAGAAGAATCTGAAGAAATGGACGATTACACTAGAGAAATGATGGANAAATCTTTTTGGCAATTAATTACTCCCTCCGTCCCTTTTTAGTTGTCCACTTTAGAAATGACACACAAATTAAGGCAACAATGATTAGCACAGTGAAGTTACAATTTTATCCTTATGACAACTTTTCACTTCAAAATTACAACCACTTATTTGAATTCAAGTGAAATAAATTGGAGGGAAACAACATACATTTTTACAATTTTCAAGAAGTGTAAATAAGGATATAATAGGAAAAAATTTGTTGTCCTTTCTTGATTTGTCAAAATTGACAACTAAATAGGGACAACTAAAAAAGGAAATATGGACAAGTAAATAGGGACGGAGGGAGTAGATAGTAAGGTATTGTAAATCACCAATGTGAGAGAAATGGACTAGTGATACCCATAATGCACTCATTGAAAAAAGGTTCAACTATCTTTTCACTATTCATATTTGAGTTTTGATTCTATTGTGCATATATTTTAGGGAAAAAGGTCAAAATTACCTCTTAACTTTGTTTTATTGGTTGATTTTACTCTTACCGTTAAAAACAAGTTATTTTTACTCCTGCCGTCAATAAACTTAACAAATATACCCCTCCTTGGACGGAAACCCCCAAATCAACTGAAATTACTCGATTTAGTTGAAATTATCCAATTTATTTTTTAACCTGAACCAGAACCCAACCCACTAAATTAAACAAAACCCATAACAAATTAACCCATTTCCAATCTTCTTCATCTCAGAAATGGTGTTCTTCATTTGATTGAATGATGATGTGCAAACTGAACCCATTTACTTGCTCTGTGGCCTATTCTTCACTGAACCCCACAACAGAGAGAGGCAGGATGCTGTCCAGCAAAAATAATATACTTGTTATATATTCAGCAAACGAACAATTCGGAGATAAATATCAGGTCTTTTCAATTGATTTTGTTAGATAATGTAGGATTTATGTGTTAGTTATGATAAAGATTGTGAGTGTTCTTAGGGTACTTAGCCAAGAACACTGAGATGACCATTATACACAACAAAACCAAATAATCTCTCAAATACAAATAGAGCAAAAACAAACTTGTCTTCTCCGAGAAGAAAAGAGAAAAAGCCATTCGAATAAAGCAGAGAAGCAAAAAGCAAGCATTTCTACTTCTACCAAACTGTACATAGCCCTCTCAAAGCAGCAACAACAACAACAGAAGAAGAATCTAAAGAAATGGACGATTACACTAGAGAAATGATGGACCTCAAAACCCTCGTTACACGAAGAGAAGAAAGGCGTCGTCGCTAAGATCCGAGTAATTAACCCATTTTCTCCTCTACATTCTTAATTTTTTAAATGTATTTGCTTATAATTTATTTATTTGTTATGGATTTTGTTTAGCTTAGTGGGTGGGTTCTGGTTTGGGTTAAAAAAGAAATTGGATAATTTCAATTAAAATTGGGTAATTTCAATTAATTTGGGGATTTCCGTTCAAGGAGGGGTATATTTGTTAAGTTTATTGACGGCAGGGGTAAAAATAACTTGCTTTTAACGGTAAGGGTAAAGTCAACCAATAAAACAAAGTTGAGGGGTAATTTTGACCCTTTTCCCTATATTTTATCATCCTAGTATAATCCACTAATATACCTTTACACTCTTAAGTATGTCAAGAAATTCCATATCTTTATCAGGCTAACTTCATTTAGTTGAACGTATGGACATGAATCCGATCCTCAAAAATGGACACATCTCTCCTCACCTTTGTCTCCACCATCTCGGCAAAACTTTCATGGTGTGACTCGATAATTCAGTATCTCATTTAGTCTTTTTTAACTATATATTTAATTTACCCCATTATTATTGTACTGATTTCACTCAAATCCTTGTATATTAGTTAAGGTTCTAATCTCTTTGTATTCAGTTTTGTAATCAATTTGAAGCTTATGAATAAAATTATCCCTAATTCCTTAGTTTATCTTAGTTTGATTTGAGCTTTTGTTCTTAACTCAAATTTGTTATGCAATAAATAACTATTACGAAATATGTATAATGTATTTATCGAATTGGTGCAGAGTTGACGTTCTTCTACTTTGGCCCAAAACACGAACAAGAAAAAGGAAAAAGGACAAAAAAACTTTCTCAATCACCAATAAAATTGAAGATTATCATGTGCTAAGCATGAGAATGAACAGCTTCAATGAAAGCAACATCAAAATTTTACTTTGATTTTTCATTATCCATTGACTAATTTCATTGAATTGGGTGGTTTAAATTAAGCATGACCTTTATGTAAGTTGTAACCATCACAATAATTAAAAATTTCAAGGTTTTGTTACCATATTCACAAACTAGTTCAACTAACTCTACTTTTTGGTCCATGCAACAATTTTATTTTATTTTTATTGGTTTCCACCCAGTGTCCGGAATCCACATTGGAGCTCCAACTAAATCCGGATTGCGCTTTGCAGGGCCCATTCGGGGGTGGCGCTCCCAACAAGATTTTCTCCATACCTAGGGCTCGAACCCGAGACCTTTGGTTAAGGGTAAAACACTCCCACCAATGCACCACAACCCATGTTGGTAACAAAATTATTTGTTAGTTTCCCTCCAAAATGAATGGGAAAAAAAAGAGAGGGAAATTTAAATGGATATTTCTTATATTTTTACCTAGGATTCTTTTAATTTGCCAATGAGATAAAAGTAATTCAATTTCCTTTTTATATATTTGTATGAAAGTGAAAGTAAAGTTACTTCAACTATAGATGCCATTTTAATGGCAGACATAAACCATGTATGGTAGGTACACCTTATAGAAAAGTAGAATCATTTGGAATCTTTTTAATTAAATTACTTGTTGCTTCTTTAAGTTATAATATTGTATATCATAATAATAATCCAAAAGAACTTGGAAAATTAATGAATGTGACATAAAAAAGCAAAAAAGGAAAACAAAAGCCTTCATTAAACTAAATCATCTTCTCAATGATGACAAACAAGTCTACAACATCATAATCTCTCAAGATACACCTTGCATAGTATTTTTATGCAAAATTAGACCAAGAGAAAAAAGATAGCAAAGTATACATATAGTAAAAAAAAAATTAAAAAAAATCCCCAATAACTCATATTACATGGGGAAATAATTAAAATAAAAGATCAAACTCCTCTCTCCATCCAAATCAAAGGGCTTAAAAAACAAAGCACCAAGTCATGATCAAGAATACAACACTTTTATAGTGCGACATTGATCTTGAAAAAAAACCCAAATATGTAACTAAGTAAAAGGCCATTCATAATTAGGCCTTTTGTCAAAATCCTCTAAATCTTGGTTAGCTAATAATTAAGAGGATTGCTTAGTTTCTAAGGCAAACCAACTAATTTTACAAAGATCCTAATTGGATGGAATTAAATGGCATGCATATGATATCCATCCATTTTCATGCTTAGTAATTTTTACCTCCTTTTTCATATGAAAAGGATGGATAATGCATATGCTACTATCTAAACTTAACCAAACCAGGGTTGTGGCGAGATGGATGAAATTCCTCCACCTTCAGGTAACTTAACTCCTGATGGGAGCACTTACTTTTCCATGTAACGGGCCCTACACAGCTCAAATCTAAATTAGTCGAGCCAGTAAATTTCAGAAGAGAGGGAAAAAAAAAATTACTATACTACTTAAGGTGAGCTAATTATAGAGGTGGGAAAAGAAGGAAAAGCACTACATGTTGGTCAATGATGATTGGTGAACAACTTTTTGATACTTTGAAGGAGTATCAATGCCTTCAACAATGTTAAAACCAGCACCAACAACATCCCTTTTTTGCCCAAAACATGTTCTAGCACCGGGGGAGATTCCCCCGGTGCTACTACTCAGGGCAGAGTCCTGATGTAGTAAACGCGGAGTAGGGGAGGTAATAGTGACCGGAGGAATGTCGATTGAGTTGAGTTGTGGTGGTGGATGTTGCCATTGAGGTAGTGGTCCTGCTAGTAAAAGTGTTTGAAGTAATGGCCCTGCTTCCATCACAGCTTGCAAGAATTTCCCCTTCTCTGGCAATGGCTTCTTGATTACAACATTTTCGATTAAATCTTGGACTAATAATGGTGGTGAAACAACATTGTTTTCATCACAATCTGAGGAATTAGAAAGTACACAAATGTTGTTGTTGTGGTTAGAGTCAACTACCCCTTTTAAAATTTGGTCATGTTCTTGATTATCATGACTAATTGTTGTGCCACTAGAAATAGGTGTACTTTCTATAACAACATTATTTTGGTTATGTTTTTGAAATTGAAATTGTACTTGTACTTGTTGTTGTTGGAGCAATTGTTGTTGTAGTACAATTTTCTCCATTCCAATCCTTTGAAATTTGCCTTGTGCTTCATCTCTTTCTTTCATAACTCTAGTCAATAGATCCTTAAGTTGCAAAATCTCCTCATCTTTTCTTGCAAGTTCCTCATGGGCTGAAATCACAGTATTCTCCAATTCCAATGTTGTGTACACCAATGAATGCTTCAATTCCTCTATCCCCTATCAAAAATTCCAAATCCACATTAAAAAAAACGGTCGTTTTAAGGGGTTTTAAGCTATATTGCTCAAAACTCTTCAAAAATAGTGACAGATGCATTTCAGATCCTTCAAAAGCAGTACAGTACAGTACATTATTTTGTAGGATCCAATACTGATGCGACATCACTTTTGGAGAGTCTGAGCAAGGTGGAATTGAACAATGAACAATGAACAATGAACATGAATAGGAACAAGAATGTTAGTTATTGACAAAATCAAGAAACTAAGAATGTTAGTTAAAAGAATCAAGAAACAAGAAAATTAGTTAAAAAATTACCTCTTCTAGGTAGTAGTTATAAGGCCAGCTAAGAGGGCTACATTGATCTTCCATTTTTTTCTTTCTCTTTCTTGTAAATGTGTTTGGCTTGAAAGAGGTTAAAACAAAAGAGGGTACATAAAAAAGAAGTTGAGGGTTTTTGAGACTTACTTATATAAACTAAGTTTAGTTTGCTTTTTTATAATGCTACTATAGTAGTAATAGTACTATTGCTACTTTATCTTTATTATTATCTCACTCTAAGAGAGGCAAAATGTTTGTGGAGAAAAAACACAAAAGGCCAAAAAAGAAAAAGAGAAGGGAAAAAGGGGTTATAGTGGATATAAATCACAAATATAATCTTGCTACTTATACTTGTTACTATAAGATTCTTAGTACACAAGAGGGCCATTTATTTTATTTTTTTTAAACTGTTTTTAAAAGTAAAGAGGGAATGTGAACTAAAGAATCCAATTTGGGGACTAATGGGGGCTACAATGAATCTCCTTCCTATGCAAAAAATAAATAAATGAAGAAAGAAACACACACATGAGTGAACACATTAATTAAAAGCAGTATCACATTTTTGACAAAAAAAATTTTTGTCTATCTTATGGGGTTTCAAAAGTTTTATTTTTATTTTTTGCATAGTCTTGTTTAAGAAAAAAAATGGTAATTTAGTGTTTTAAGTACATATTTTGATAAAATGATAAACCATTAATTTTACTACTAGAAAATCAATAATTTCCAAAGGACATTCCATCAGACTCTGGCTCGTTAGTAAGGGATTTTCTGACCAAAAATCCGTTGGATAGATTATCGATAAGTTTGAACTTAGATGGATTTGAATATGGAACTTTATTTATATATTGTAGTAATTTTAACTTTTTTTTGGCTTTTTAGTGAATTTTTGGAATGTTTGAAATATAATGCTACACAAGCTAGTCGGCACAATTAATACACAATTATTTAATTAAATATACATGTCAACTTAAAGCATGGCAAGATCATCTAGAATAACAACTCATTCACAAGATCCAGATTACACCATTTGCATAATCAAGACTTGTTTAATTATAATATAGATTAAGAATTTGTAATTAATACATATAAATAATATAGTTTAAATTCAAGCAAAAAAGTTCCCTAACAAATTAAAGAAATATATATAGGATTTAGCTTGCAAATCTTGAATAAAGATTTGTTTTGGACTCTTATACCAAAACAAGTGGAATAATAATATATAATGGATCCAAGCTAGTCTGAAAATGTTGATTTATCCACAATAAATTTTTTTCCCTAGGTTCACACTTTTTTATAAGAAATTTAAGGGGTCCATAAATTAGGACTATAGGACTTGTGCATGTGGACAGTGGACTTGGACAAAACAAGAAAAAAATATAAAAATAAAACGCCTTTGTTATGAGTATGTGAATCATATTTTTGATATCGATGTATCTGGATCAACTTGTGAATATCTCGATTAATTCAACAGAATATGTGTTATCTTTTATCAGCATAGATACTGAGTAATCTTTGAACATGTAAGTATAAAGTATGAGTTACCTAATTTTTTTTGTTTGTTATTTTTGCTTCTACTTGAACTTGAGCTTGAAACTTCATGATTTTTAATGCATTTTATTTGACCACTAAGTCATATCTTTGAATGTTCGAATTATGTGTTTCTACGAAGACATAACGGACTGCGGAGCCACCTCTTTAGCTATAAATTTAATAGTTTTAATTTAAATCTTATAATTATAATATATTATCATAAATAAAAAGATATATAATTTAAAATTCATAAATTAAAAATTCTGATTTGTACCATATATAATGATGAATATTGGAAGTTGTGGAATATTTAATGTAATAAACTATTTGGTCAAAATAAAAGATAAAGGTGAGTAATGATGGGAATGACACACACATTCCATCTAAAGTTTTTTTTTTTTTTTTTTTTTCATTTTTTGCTTTGATAGTATATGCTTATGGTTAACCTTTTTGACTCTAATAAAGATAAAATTGTATGGACTAGGAATCATAGGTTATGTCTAATTATTAATTTTGAATTATTTTTCTCACTTTCTTTTTTTGCCGCACTGTGAAAGCGACCTCGTATTCTCTTTTTCGTTGTAAGCAAAAAATTCTTAAAAGGTGGTGCCTTGCATTTGTGTTTAGATTTTTAGAAATTAATCTGAGCTTTTAATTTAAGAATTCTGTTTAAAATGAATCGATGGTTTATCGAAAATAATTTATCTATCTCATAATATAGGTGTAAAATTTACATTCTATCATCTTCAGACTGCACTTACGAAATTATACAAAATATGTTATATTATTGTATTTAAATTAATTTTTGAGAATATGTGTGTCAATTTTTATGAAAAGTTATCTTAAGATTGCCTCATAAACACATTATTTGTAATGTTATAATTTTTTATTGAAATATTTCATTAACTTAATAACATTATTAATAATTTAACTTAGGAAAATCTTAATCTCCTCAAGTAATTTAAATTTTCTTTTTTTTAATTCTTTAATCCTTTCACAAAGAAAAGGAATCAATAAGGCTTTTTTATTATCTTTTTCTTCTTGGTGAAATTCAGGATTAAATTTAATAAAAGATACTTACTCATATTTGATATTTAAACTAAGGTGAAGTAATAAAATATAGAGAAAGTCCAAATATTTTTCTTATACAGTCCAAATTTGCTTGTTTTAACCTTTGTTATACTCTCATCGCTAGCAAATCGTTTTATATACGATTTTATCATTAACATAGCTTCAGCTTAAAATTGATATGAACTTAATTCACTTATCCAAATTCTCTAACATGAAGGAACCGTTCATATTTACCTCTCCAATTGAAGAAATCAAGCAAAACGAGACTTTTTCTAATGATAGTAGTAATATTAAATCAAAAATTTAATCAAAAGCATAACAGAATAATAAATTTGACTCTCTTTTTTATAAGTACATAATGAAATCCTCTATATAACTTAAATAATCTCTAATATGTATATAATTTAAATCGATATAAACACTCGATACGAGTAAATTTTTTAAGATTTTGGAGGGAAGATATATTATTTATAGGGAGGAGGGATTAATGGTAGGGACAACATGAAAACCTTTTAGAGAACAAAGTAGGTATTTGGAGAAAAAAAAAATAACGGCTTCTATTTTGACTCAATTTCTTTCACAATTTTGTTTTTTTTTCTTGGGTTCTGTTCCACCACGCGTTGGCGTGTGGGTCCATTTTGTGGGACCCATTCATGTGTATTCTTATTGGCTCATCTTATCTAATACTGAGTGGGCCCATGTGTTCATTTTTTTTAAAAAATAATAATAAAATAAAAAATTCGCATTAAAAGGTTGTAATTTTGAGTC
Organism: Solanum stenotomum; assembly: GCF_019186545.1. Classification (NCBI taxonomy): domain Eukaryota; kingdom Viridiplantae; phylum Streptophyta; class Magnoliopsida; order Solanales; family Solanaceae; genus Solanum; species Solanum stenotomum. The sequence goes on from NC_064292.1 coordinate 52,157,156, forward strand.
ACCAAAAGAGCAAAAAAGGTGGAAGTGAGGCGGGAGGGGGGTTACCATCCAAGCAATTCTCTCTCGTCGGGATACAGAAAGGGGAAATAAGAAAGGAGATTATAAGGTGGAGAAACAAATCATCACCAATAAGTGAAAGTTCAGATAGTTAACCAATTGAGATTTTCCGACCCCTATGTTCTACTTTTGTCTTTTTTCTTTATGATAGGATTTATTATTATTTTTGAGAAGGTGAAAATGGCTTAAGTTTGTCCTCTTTTCTCTTATAAGATGTTAATTTTTGAGTTAAAAAATATTCATCCATTCATCTATTAGACAATAATTATCCTTTACGATTAAAGATAACTCACATTTATACAATGAACATTTTTAACCGTAAAGGAAAATTAGGGTCAATAGCTGAAAGGAGGGACATTTTAACACAAACAATGTTAATGGTAATTCAATGAGTGCAACGAGGTTATATTTAAACCATTTTCAATACGTTAGCGATATTTCTAATCCTTTTTGTTTCTTTTTTTATTGAAAGACCTTGACAGTTTTTTTTTAATTATCCGATATTTGATATTTTCATTAGGACGTGACTATATATGATTTCAAGCCGAAAAATCTCATAGTGAAAATAAAGTGTTTCCTAATAAAATGACTTTAATATCCAACTCAATTTCAAAACGTCTGATTAAGAATGAAAGAGTGTCACTTTGTTGTCGTAAACTTTATTGGTATTGTATTAGTAGTAATCATCCTTGCCAAACCTGAAAAAGATTGAAGTAAACATAGGAGATTTTAGAAAAAGGAGAAGTGGAACTTTAGAAATAAAAATAATCGAAAAAATAAAGTTTATTTTATTAAATTCTAAAAAAAGGGAATATGCACATAATCTTTTTAATAGTTTATGTCCGTTATATTAATTTGTTGAAATCATCTTTACAATACTTTAAATATTGTAATCAATACGATTTTAATGTCTTTATGCACCTTTGAATATTTATTTAACATTTTTATTATATTTAATTACCATGTAATTTTATAATTTTCTATTTCTTAAAATTCATTAATGACGAGAACTATTTATTCAAAATAAAAAATGTAATGGTTCTTCAATTTTTTTTAATTTTTTTTTGAAAATTAAACTATATACTAACTCAATATTGCACGGATTATATGCCCCTCGTGTGGAAAAAGACATTAATACATTATGGAAATAATAAAGACATTAGGCCCTGGGATTTATGACTTCCAGCTGGATTATCTATTCAACTAAACCATTTTTTTGTGTAAAAAATAATATACATTCACTTGACTTATAAAATAAAATATGTATTTTCAAAATATGATTATAAGTGAAAAGGCTGTTATGCAACTAGATTGAGAATAAAGTGTAATTATATATTATTATTATTATTACTATTAATTATTAATAAGCTATTACGTGAAATATGTTGCTCACTAACTTGTTTGGATTGATCTATTTTAAGTATTTATTTTTATAGTATTTGGGTAAAATTTAAAAGTATTTTTAAACACTTATTTTTAAGTCAATAAGACAAAAAAAAAAAAAGCCCTAAAAATATTTAATCTATGACTTTTGACTTATAAGTCAGAAATTATAAGTTCATCCAAATAAATTCTTAGACTACACAACGACTTGGAACAAATAAGAGGTGGAGGCATGTAGCTATCATATAATAAGCGAATTTGAACGAATTTAATAGATTTTATATGAACCCAATAACTATTCAAGTTATAAATTTGATATCAATAAATTTCAAATATTTGCTTCGCTTTCAAATAAAATACTAGCACATTTGATACAAATAACAAAGTTGGTCCTTTAGGTTTAAATTTTTCACTTAAACATACATTTTTGCAATTTTGATCCTTTAATTTAATCTAATATTAATACTTTTGGTCTTTGTCAAATATATAAACACATTATAATGGTTAGATTTGACGAGAATTATATATTTTAAAAAATATTTGAAATCCAAAAAGCTAGACAAAATGCCAAAACTAGACAACAAAAAAAATAAATCGCACAAAATACAAAAACTACACAACCCTCCAAATTTGAGTAACCGACAAATCTTTTTTTTATATCTCCATAGTTTTTGTTAGATTTGACAAATTAGAGTTCAATTAATATATATGATGAACGTACCAAAATTGTTCACTTTTAACAAATTTAAAAGATCAAAATTGTCAAAATATATATTTTAAAAAATATTTTTAACCTACTAAAAAATAACAATAATAGAGTTTTGACATTTCACAACACATTTACATAAGTCTCAAAATTATATCTACACATAAATGTACTCCATTATATAGTCTTTGTATCTATTAATTATTCACCTTTGTTTTACAGATGTTACAAGTAATTACATAAGACTCATCTTTTGTCGCACTTAATATTTATGTCAAATTAATAAATATAAAAAATATATATAAATATATACACATTTATCATTCAAAGTATGATTAACTACTAATATTAAATTATTTATTTCGATGTAAACACCTACTAATTGGGTAAGAATACTCCTTCTAGAATTCTTTTTACATCCATTAAGAAGTCATTTAATAATATTAATCAAAAATAATTTAACTAGATTAAACTATCTCTTCCCTAAATTGATCTTATGTATAAAAATGAACATCTCTTCGATTCTCATAAATAAAAAGGAAATAAAAACTAAAAATAATTTGGTAAAGGATCACATAATCAATTGACCTTTAGGGAGGAAATGATCACTTCAAATTCAGTTTATTTAAATGGCATGCATTTTCAATGGAATAATAAGTAATTTTGGAGTGTCTTGAAAGTCAAATTTCACTCATTTTCTCATGAATCTACAGAAGATAATTAAATATAATGCACCCAAAAAAAACACATGAAGGTGAAGTTGCACACTAAGCCAGCATGATTTTTACAATTTTTCTTTTTCCTCCATAAATTGTATCACAATTATACAACATTATCTCTCACGCACAATAATTGATATTATGCATTAACCCCTCATACGTGTCAACTTCCTATTGGCTCTGGCCTTCTCCTAATCACTCATGAATGTAAAGTACGATTTATGGATTCACATGAATTCAATAATTTTACGCATGTTAGGTATATAATAAGAAATTTGTTACTTCCTTTGTCTCAAATTATTTATAAAATTAAATATCTCAATTTATTTGTCGTTTTAAAAGTTCGAGACAAAATTAATTCTTTTTGCATTTTACCCTTAAGTCTTAATAGTTGAAGTTCTTGAAGACTACAAACGTATCAATTCTGAGTAACTTTAGCCTGTCTTTCCTTTAGTTTTCTAGTTCAACTAAGTGACTTCGTAACCTTAGCCTGCTTTTTTCTTACTTAGGCCTTCGCCACTTCAAAGCACCTATTCTAGTGACATAGGCCCACCCGATCAAGAAAAGAGATTTCAGATTAACCACTACATGAAGTAAGCTATCTAAAAGCTACGGTAAATAAAATTCTTTTTGAAAACAAACCACTAATCCATCTTAGATACTCTTTTAAGTCCGTGTAAGGCGGAGGGAGTGAAGGGACCTGTAGGAGGCTGAAAAGTTGAACTCTTTATTTCATATTTCTTTTCTTACTGATTGAATGAAACTTATGTAGTCGATCATGATGGAAAGATTCCGCAAGGATCTTGGCACAAGAGGAAAAGATCAGCTTCAATCGTGATGTTATGATTATTGAAATTAAATACAAATGAAGGATAAAATTAAATAGTTAATCCCCCTTCTAACGATTAATGTTTTTTCATGGATCGTGAAAAAAAAATCATGACAAATAATTTGAAATGGCGGAAGTTAAATATTTATACATAATTTGATTAGAAATTCAATTATTGTGTATATTAATTTATGATAGTTGTAAAAAACCATAAACTATATAGTCCTGAATTTGCCTTTGTTTCTAATAATGAATATTTTACAAAACATGAGACAAAACCCTAAAAAATTCAATTAATTGGATGGAGGGAAAATGATGTAGTACTTAAACCTAATCATATAATTAACAATTTTTTTGCCTTCCACTAACCATATACTAACTAACTCCACTTAATATAAATTACTATTTTTAAAATCCATTTTATCCATAGTAGAACTAATTTTAATTTCAATTAAATAAATGGATATATAATTGATGGGATAAAAACTAGTGGGTGAGACAAAATAATTACAAAACATATGATGTTAAAATTGTAAGTGTGTTTATGAGAGCTAATCCATTTACACAAAGTGTGACAACCTTAAAAAAATAATACTTCAATGGCCTTTTCTAACCACTAACGGCCATTTCAGTTGAGTCATAATGAATACTATTCTTTTTGGTTTTTCGTATCATTTCGATGTCTGTTTATATCTTTTTTAAAGTTTGATTAATTTGAATTTACGTCAAAAGTTTTACTTTAAGAATAAACTGCCCCTTAGTAAAGGTATTTCTCCATACTTATGATTTGAATTCAAAACCTCAGATAAAAATAGAAGGAATACTTATTACTCTATCGTTAATGATGGGTCATAATGGATGTCTCTCCTTATTCTGTTTTTCTGTCCTTTTATAATTTATCCTTTAAAAGTCATGAAATTATTTTATTGTCATATAATGAAAGTTTGTGAGCTTTGTTAGAATCAAATTCGGAATAATCAAGTGTCACGGAGAAGTTCAAAAAAGTAATTCCCGTGACGATAAATCAAATGAGAAGTCAAATTTTATTAAGAGAAACACAAATTTTTAATGTAACATGATAATTTGAATTGTTATATATATATATATATATATATATTATTATTATATTTTTCCGAAGTTAACAGGTGCACGTGCACCTCCACTCTGTTGGTGGGATGGAATACACAAAGATATTTCATGTGATTAATTATCCTATGTTTTAGATCATATAGTTAATTTCATTATTTTAGTACAAATAACTGGATAAAACACTTCAAAACTACTTAATATTTATAATCAAATGTAGATTATAATAACTCACATTTTATTTCAAAATTGTTATCATTATTCCATAATCAAACCACGTATACTTTTAAATGTCAATTCTTGACAAGACACCACTTGACTCACTAATGTTCATTTTCTCGTTTTAATGGCGGGAAGCTTAATTAACCACAACTTTTCCACCACTTTGAATTTTGGTTGAAATATATGAATTTCCAATAATAATGTCAAAAAAATTGCAATAAAATACTTTGCTTGTATTAATCACAATTTCGTATAAAAGTGAATTTAGGATTTAAAGTCTGTACGTAAATTCGAATTCAATGTATACATTCATATTTTAACTTTTTGGCATAAATAGCTCGAGTTGAAATAATTAATGTTCACAAAGACGGAATCAAGATTAATTGAAACTCATAGGATCAATTCTGAATACAAATTCATTAAATATTTATAAATAAATTATTATTATATATTAACTTGAGATCTCTTATAATTCTTCATAAATTTTAAATTCTAAATTTAAATCCGTTAAATCATACGTATTTCAACCGATGTCATTGGTCCAAAACCCACTACGATTCATTTTATTTTTTTTGGGTCGTAATATCCATAGTGATATCCAGTCTATTTTCACGTTACTATAAATTAACAAATCCATGCACCGTTTTTTGGATAAGACTTTTTTTTCATATCACAAAGATTTTATCTTCATTTTTTTATTGAACAAATGGGAAGAAAATAAAAAAGTCACCTTTCACTAATTATAATTTTTTTTAAAGTTCGTGCAAAAACACGGTTTTAGTGAACTGTATAAGAAAATGATGGATGATAAAGGCATGGAAATTAAAAGAAATAAAAAGTCTTTTTCTTCCTTTTTCAACTTCACATTTGTGAGTTGCATGTGAAATTTTTGTTATTTTCCTATAATAGTAGAAGTTTTTTTTTTTTCTTCCTATTTTTTGCGTGTCAATTTTGTCTTATGATTTACAACAACAAGAAATATATTATATTTAGTGTAATCTCATAAATCATATCTTGGAAAAATACGATGTACGCAGATTTTATTCTTATCTTATGAACAGAGTCAAAAAATTTATTAAGAAGGTTCGAAAACTAAAAATAGGTGAATTTTGAATTAACTAAACAACGGAGTCAATCTATAATCTTGTGTTAGGAGATTTGAAATATATATATTCACATAAAACATAAAAAGATTACTCTATAGTACAATGTAATTTCTTGTTGTGAGGTTTGGATGAACACTTTCTCGTCCCTGCTTATGAAGATGGGGAAATTATTTCCGAAAGACCTTCCACGCAGGTAGAATAAGTTTTGTCTTATGATTTGTGATCTTTTAAAAAAAATTCGAAGGTTCTATATCACCGTTTTTAAATACTCCCATATTGGCCATAATTAGTGGTCTTTATCTGACCCTGACTTCTAATTAATTTGCTAAATTGTTTTAATTTGTCGCTATCAACTCATGTAGATGAAAGATTAGTGATACATTAGCATAAAATTGGAATTGAAAAGAGTTTGAATCATGTATATCGTTTCATCTAAAAACTTAAACTATTTAAAAAGTAAAATACTTTTAATTTGATTAAGTTAAAAGTTCANATCTCTGCTTGGTCCCGTTCAATACATACAAAATGCACTAGCACGAGAAGTTAGAACTATACCATTCTCATAATCAAGATAAATTACATTTAATCTCGTGCTACAATCTTTCTGATGGTTTTGTCCAAAATTTCCATCTACGATTGTGAACTATAACTTTTAACTTATAAGAACCAATGATTTAATCTTCTGTGTATAAGCTTAAACTCTATACACCAAATCATCTACTATATAAGTTAAGGACACATATATGACAATTGATCTATTTAATGCAACACTTTATTGAATTGAATAAATGAATAAACAATTGTTCAATAATAATACTATATCAAAACGCATGGTTAATAGTATATCCTAACAACATTAACATAAAATTGGAATTGAAAAGAGTTTGAATCATGTATATCGTTTCATCTAAGAACTTAAACTATTTAAAAAGTAAAATACTTTTAATTTGATTAAGTTAAAAGTTCATCCGATATTTTTTGTTAAGCTAATCATATCTAAGTATATTTACTTATGAATAACGGTGAGACTCAAATCTACGATGAATATAAAAAACACTTGCCTACTCTGATAACATGTTGAATATTATGAATTTTCTATCTAAATATTTCAATTGTTAAAGCAAAAATATTTTTTATTTATTTAAGTCAGCAAGAGGAAGAATTATACATCTAAGGATTTTGAAAATGAAATGAAAAAGGTATTGGTTTGCATTATTTTATTGTGTGATACAAACTCGTCTTGATTCGTTTTTTTTTTTTTTTTTAAATTTAAATAAAACTTTTGAAGATTTGTGTGTGGTTAGTCTAGCACCGACACTCACCGCACACAAAGACAACAATTTGATGCACAATATATTCCGCGTTTAAAAAGTTCAAAAAAGGGTTGCATCCTTGTAAGGGTGTAATGTAAGCATCTTATCACAACTCGGAGCTGTGATGTTTTATAGCATCGAAACACTCACCGTACAAAAAATGACAATTTGGTACACAATGTATCCCATGTTCAGAGTTCAAAAACGGGTTGCATCCTCTTTCTAAAAGGGTGTAGTGTAAGCATCATACTTTGATGCAAACATTAATGGTTGATCCCACAACTCGAACATGTATTTTATAGCATCACATCACTCACCGCATCGCATTCATAAAGTTCAAAAAGGGGTTGCATCCTCATTCTAAAAAGGTGTATTGTAAGAATCTTATGATGCACACATTAGTGGCTCATCCAACAACTTGAACTTGTGGATCTATAGCATCACAATGCTCACCACATAAAAAAAGGATAGTCTAATGCACGATACATCCTGCGTTCACATAGTTAAGAATCTCATTCCGAAAGGGTTGGGTGTAACGTAAGCATCTTACCTGATGCAAAAATTTCTCCAAAGACCGTTTTCAGAAAATAGTCGAAACACCACTTGCACAACTAAAACGAAAAACTGCACTATAATGATGAATTTTGTGTTCCTAGACCCAACTTCTTGTCAAGAGGGAGACTGTTCAAAGCGGTACAATTCTAGTTTTTCGAAAAACTACATAACATATCACTAATTGCTTATATCCGTCAGTCCTGATAGTGAGCTAGCTCCTTTCAAAGTTGCAAACACAATCCCTAGGTGGAGATGTAAGCCTACCAAAGAATTCTGAGCAATGGTGAAGTAACTAACCATGTCCTCCTTGACAACGAGGTAAACTCCTATCATGCCAATGGATTCAGACTGAACATACTCGAGATATCTGGGATTCTGTATCAATACAATCAGTAAATTTCAGAATGGATACAGCAAAAATTCAATCAGATACATAAATTGGGAACAATGGTAACTGATTATACAAACACAACATGCTTGTCGAACTAAGAGCCTTTCAATGGTAACTGATTATACAAACACAACATGCTGTTCCACTTGCAATAGAAACAGATTCTAAGGAAATCATTAACACGTTGCAGCAAGGAAACGATTGCTACTCTCATTTAATTGACGACAGCAGGTACTTGATGCATAAACTGGGGCACCATTCACCAAGCACACATTCAGAGAATGCAAATGGAGTGGCCGATGGCTTTGCGAAGCATGGAGCAAGGATGAATATTAATGAAAACTCGATGCTATATCATGTACGACCATCTTTTGTTGTTTCTACTTTTATCAATGACTGCATGGGGTCTGGATACTTCAGAAAGGTGAAAAATATGAAATGTCATTTAATTTGTGTTGATTTAAGTATCTATTTTCACCACATACAAAAAAATGTGATAAGATTTATCATTTTCATGGTAGTTTAAAGTCAAATAAACTAATTTTACAAGGCAAATGCATTGAAGTTTAGAAAAAATAGGATGATAGAACATAGAAATTACATAAAACAATATATCTTCAGTGATTGATTATAGTCCAGAATATGCAAAACAACAGTTCAGTGGTAAAAATAATGAAATTCGAAATCAAATACTGAAACCTGTAACATGAAATGGAATAAGGAAGAACATATTTGTAATAATTTTTCTTAAATTCTTCTTGTCAAGGTATCATTACACTAAATCGTTCATATAATACATATCTGCTTGATTTTTATTTGCATTTACATCTGCAAACTCATCCCCCCGCCAGCATGCACCTACAATTCATACACTTAGGCCATCATTAATGATTAAATCTACCTGAATTCTAAGTATATATAGCAGACATGGTCAACACAACTCTATATGCATTTAACTTCAACAAAATTATCACCTATTACCAAAGAAACTTCCAACTTCCTTCCTATGTTGAATTCTAAATCTTCTGTACTCTACAATCAAATAAAATGAAGAGCAAATCCCTCTATTGAACCAACATATGGACAGTATAAATGACATTAGATTACTGTGGCAAGTACGCCGGATGCAGTCATCAGTCCAAAAGCATTAAATCATCAATCACCATGAAAGAAACATTTAATCAAGATTGTACAGGCAGAATTTAAAAAAAAAAACATTTACTCCGGAAACACATAGGCGATGCAATTTTTGGTGGATGGGGAATAAAACTTTGAAGGAGCAGAGATAGAATTAGTCATACAAATTTCAACAAAAAATTATAAACCTAAACCTGACAAAAAGTACAACGGAGGATCTTACCATTCAACACTTGCTCCAATATCAAAAAGGTATACATAAAGTGCAGGTTGTTCATTGCGGTCTTCGCATTTTTATATTCACAGGAATTTCCTTGTACGACTGAACTCTCTTAGCTGCCTCCCTTGATGGCCTGCCTAGAGATGCTCTTCCGAAGGATATAGGTTCAAACCTCGAAGAAGGGTGTACATCATCGGATGACATGCATATGGATGTCGAACCATTTTCTTGCACTGGATCACTTGTTGATGAATGCACAGCACAATTATCTTGTACCTCGAAAGAATCTTCACTGAGTTTCAACGCCTCAGGTTTAAACCTAGCAGACTGCCTCCTTACGCAGGATCTGTAAAGACAACAAATTTGTTAGGAAAATTCTCTTATCAATGTTTAGAATCAGAACTTTAGATAAACCACAACTATACTCTCTAAGTTAACATGCACAGCCTAACCTTTTATTTGCCGTCTTATCCTCACATTGAACTTGCTCAGAAGAGCCCATGCCTATGCATCAGAGATAGGGAACAATATAAAAACAATAGTCCCTAAGTACTTATTGACAATAAATACCATATCACACCAAGAGGTTACACTCACTCTTTGACTGGGGTCTCTTTTTGAGATTTCTGGCTTTCTCGGTGTCTCCTTTTCTTAATGATAGATCTCCTGCCTCCTCACACTTCATGGGTTTCACCTTTGAATATTGACAGCAAAAGAGTATATTAAAACCAACTCTACGACATTATGAGATTACCAAAATCGGCTTATGTACCTCATCATTCAGATCTTGGCACATATTTGTTCTCAGTTGCTCCTAATTGAACAAGAAAACTTCCTCAGACAAACAGAAAGAATTGACAGTTTTCTACAACAACAGTATACCCAGTGTATTCCCACAAGTGGAGTCTGGGGATAGTAGAGTGTACGCAGACCTTACCTCTACCTTGAGAGATAGAGAGACTGTTTCCAATAGACCCTAGGCTCAAGGAAAAACATATCAAAGCAGATTGAAAAAAATAAAAGGGAAGTGAAGACATCATGGCAAAATACTAATAGAAAGTATGACAAAGCATTCTGACAAGAGAAACAATAACTACAACAAAATAGTGTGATTAACATATTAGAGATGCCAACAATCAATAATTAGACAATTATGCAGAACTAATTTGGCTATCTCTAAACTGTACTCACTTCTGCTTCAGACTTTCTAACATTAAGTACGCCCTTTATGCATCCAAGCTCATGTTGTAATGTTTTGGTCTAATATCAGCCAAAATACCATTTAGATAAGCTTATGGGGAAATCTAACATCAAAAGAATATCAAATAAAAGCATCCGATGCTTACCCTATCTTTATTTGAATTTAATTCCTGGCGGGAAACAAAAGGGAAAAAAAAATAGTTTTAGCACCATGAAAGGAGATCAAATGTTCAGATAACAAATGAAAACTTTGACGGGCTCAGAAATGGAAGAGATAACAAACCGCAAGCATTTTAGTGTTTGCTTGAGCAAGCAGCTGATTTTGTTGTTGCATTTTCCGCACATTAATTCTCAGTTTCTGCATCTCTACCCCAGTTATTTCAATGATCTTGCTATAGAGAAAGAATCAAGGAACCGGACAACAAATCGCAAGAAAAGAGGCACCAGTACCATTATAAAGTACAAAAGTGACCCAAAACTATTTGACAACTGGAAAGTAAGTGTCATTCATCTGCAATTAAAGGATACTTCCTTTCTGCTAACATCTTCATCAACGCCATATTTTCCTGGATCAAAATTTCCAATAAAGCAAATTAAGCTAAACTAAAGCTAAGTTCATATATTTAACACAATAAACCACTAAACAAACACAAAGTGTACCTTCTGGATCCTTTCTAGATACTCTTTCGAAGCAGCTGGGATATGTTCTGGAATCTTATCTTGTCTAGACAATCTCTTTCGCAACGGTAAGTTACTGATATCAGCAAGCTTTTTCCTTGGACTATTCCTGGTATTAGCCTCCATTGCTTTCCCTACTTTTGTTTCATTCACCAGATTTTCCCCTTCTCTAGACCTAGATTTCTTGGCACGAAACAAATTTTCCTTTAGTTTAACAAATAAAATTCAACTATTTTTTTCGTAAAAGAGAACTAAAACATCAAGTAACTAGTCCTAAACTAAGCTAGGGAATGAGACACCAACAACATCTCCTGCAACACGCGAAGAAATGCTAAAAGGCACGTGAAAATGTCATTCAATGCGGGACTCCTGACTAAAGGCCAAATTGGCTAAACCATCAGCTAACGAATAAATACGAGCAATAGAGACCACCCAATACCTAGCCAAGAGGTGAGAATGCAGTAGACGGTAAAATTCAACTCTTTAGCAACAGACAATATAACAACTAAGATTAAATCAATAATTATAACTAAAAACGGAATCTGTACTGAAATTCACAACATATGATAGTCACTTCATTGCTTATAATCTTAATATTCTCTACTCAATCTTTCCGTCATACCCTAAGAGGTTTCAGATAATCAGCAATAAAAATTCAAACAAAAAATGCACAAAATAGGAATGCAAATTAGGGCTTTCGTCAAATTGAGAAGAGAATGAAGGAACTTACAACTCGCTTTCGCCGGAACCTCGCCGCCGAGGGCTGTAAACGTCACCGTCGATTGGCTGTAAACTTCGCCGCCGAAATGCAATTTGAAATTTGGGGCCGAATGTCAGTCGAACTTTGAGTCCTTATTCACGATCCATTTGGCTGGCTACATATTTGATTTTTAAAAATAACCCCCCAACCCCCTCTTTTTGCTCCCCGCTCCCTCTCTCCCTTTTTTTCTTTTTTTTTTTTCTCTCGATGATACTTAGACGCAATTGATAAATGTATAGTTTATATTTTGACACTAGACATATATATACATGGGAAAAATGATAAATATATCTCTGAACTATCGTAAATAGTATGCATATACCTTCCGTCATACTTTTGGGACATTGGTACGCCTGTCATCCAAAAAACTAGAGCATATATACCATATATACTAACGGACATACACGTGTCATAATCTTATCCACCGACCCGACATTTATTAAATATCATATCGACGGATAAGATTGCGCCAAGTATCCCTATTTAGTCTTTCGTTAGAGTGAAGGGCATATATGCTCTAGTTTTTGGACGGCAGGGGCACCAATATCCCAAAAGTATGATGGAGGGTATCTGCATACCATTTACGCTAGTTTGGGGGTATATTTGTCTTTTTTCACTATATACATTGATGAATATATCAGTGTAAATTTTGATACTTGATACACATATTTTTTTAATACTAGATACATGTATTTATGTATGAATACACTAAATATTTGACACCAAATACACTAATAAAATTAATATCCAATACACGAGATAAAATTAATATCAGATACACAAATACATGCAATTGATATTGGATACACATATATATAAAATTTGTGAAACACATATACATTATAAAATATAGATATATACGGAGAAAAGCGAGAGATAGAGTGGTCGATGAGTAAGGAAGAGAGGCGAGTTAGACTGTCGGTGTATTCCATGTGAATCACGCTGTGAATAAAATATATTTGAAACAAATTACACCTAATTTGACTCACATGTATTTGAGATACATATATTTGGTCTGTCAGATACATATATCCGAAATAATGTTTTTCTAGCAGAAAATGTGATCAGGAAAAATATTTTTTTCAACGGGTAATAAACACCAATAATAATGTGTTTTTTTATGGGAAAATTGTATGAAACAACAAATTATGAATTCAAATTAAAGGTTATAACCATAGTTTATTTTATTTGTAATTCGTAGCAAACATCCCTTTTTTTTGTCATCTGGTTCGGTATACAATTAGTCATTAGCGGTATACAATTACTCATTCGATATACAAATGTATAAAATGTGTTTGTGTTTGTATAAATCGAGAGAAAAATGTATATACAAATACAAATACATATATTTTCATCCTATACACTTATAATCATACAAATACGGATCTTTCCATACCCAGTTCTCTTTTGTCTTTCTCTCTTTATCGCTTTATACAAACACATATTATACAAATTACAATGTATAATTTGTGTTGTATGAAGCGAGAGATAGAGAGATTTGCATATGGATTTCACATATATACTTATACAAAGAACACATACATATACAAATTATAGCTATATGTACATATACAAGGGACAAGTCTAACAAAAAACACGTATACATATACAAATAACATCTAATATACAAACACAATTATCATAATTAAAGATGAACATGACTGTATATACATATAGAAAAAACTGAAACGTTTTATATACAAATTATCCAATTGTATAAATGAATTTATACAAAACTAAATAATTTGTATATAAATTGGATGTATCTAGCGAATTATACAAATCAAAAACTCCATAGCAAACATAAAATTTACTATGAATCGTAATTATACAATCTATGACTATAACATACAAATATAATTTTTATATTTGGTTATATGTGAAAGTTGCTCTTTTTGTATTGTTTCCCCAGATTAAAAACTTCTTAAATGATTATTTGTGCATTTTGCTCAATTTCAGGCCCATATATTTGGAATATGTAGAAATGGCATGGGCTGGCAAGTTTTAGGGGAAGTATTTAACTTTTAGCCAGTTTTATCAACGTGGAGCTACAATTTGTTGATTATATGTTGCCTAGTCATTTTGATTTAATGGTATGACTGCAATACAACCAACCAGTCGTAGTTGAGTGGTAAGTAATCTTTCATTCTTAATCAGAGATCTCAAATTCGATTTAAGCGGAGAATCATAAAGGAACGAGCCCATTATTCATTATATTTTGACTAGCAATGTTGACATTTAAGAAGTGAATAAATAGTTAAATTAATTATTGCCCATCATTAGTGTCGTGTATGAAAAGATGAAAGAGCAACACTACCATGCCTATAAATTGGCTTGACTTCACTTTTCTTCACCTTATCACTTGCCATCAAGCCTTTTACTTCAGATTTTTCAGTCAATTTGAAATAGACTAATTAGGCGTTACATCTTTGTGTGAAAGACCCATACCTAGCTCTAATTAGCAAGAAAATTCTATAACTGAGGTTTGGAGAGAAGAAGTACTATTTGTGCTTTACGACATTCCACTAGATTTGATTACATGTCATTGGACCATTGAGATTCCCTTCAACTAACACTTGTGCACCCATTAGACGTTAATCTTTCCGGGCATTCCTTAGATACCAATTCACTCTGCGTAGATTGACTGAATGTAGAAAACCTTTCACGGATAGATAATTGTGTATTTCATATAAAAAAAATTACTCATGTTAATATTCTCAATTCCGATATATTTCGAGTCTTGGCAAATAACATGAGTAGTAATATATTATTCTGAAATAAATCGTTTTCGATTAATTCACTTTAGTTATCATGGAAGTAGCTCTAGCTTGTTGGTTTATTTAGTTTTAATTAATCAAAATTTAGGTCAGGGGCTCGATTATAAACCAACCTCTAATTATTTTAAAATGGCAAATCAATTAGGTACGACTAAACAAATTGTATAAACTTTAAGTTAATAATGGAAATTGCCTAATACCATATAAATAATTAAATTGGTTACAATGAAATATCATATTTCCTTCTTTATTCTATATGACGATAGTTCTCGATTATATATTGCTAATATTTAATTATCACATTCCAAAAAATATGAATCATTGTACCTACCATTTCATTCAACCACTCTTGCGTTTTGATCAATATGGACATACGGTGTATTTGAATATTTTAATATCTTGTTTATAAATTATATATGATATGCTCATTTGATAAGATCGTATAAGAATTGAAGAAATTTTAATAATTTTTACAACTTTTGGAATTTTCATGTTTATGAGAAGAAGAAAAAAAAAATACAATATAAGAAATATAAATTAAATATACAAATAAAATTTAATTTCAAATAAATCTGATCTCATATCATATTCTATTGAGGTCTAGATATATTAAACATCTCATATTTAGAGATTATGGACTAATCACCATTAATGAAGGTAATGGGATAGTGATAAATTGTGATCGCACGATTCTTAATCAAAGTTTTTATATTTGAATTTTATAAACAAAGAAATTCATTATAAGAAGCGCATTAACCTTATTTAGAAATTCAAATTAGTTAAGTCATTAATACGTACAATGTAAAATATATCGAACATATTACCCACAAAAAATAGGAATTTTACAGACTAATATTATTCACTACTCACCCCAACCCCCACCGTCACCCAAAAGACAAAAACGAGTGAACAAATTGTTTTTTTTTTAAAGAGCGCCCTTTACTTAATTTTTTCTTTTAAAAAAAGAATTAAATTATTAATAATGAAATAATGAAAAAAAACTAGTTGGCCAGACAAAAAGGATGACCGTGGATCATTTGCAAACTTAGACCTATAAGCAACACAATGACAAAAAGAATCTCTATTATATATTATGTTAAAAGATGAAATTTTAATATACTACATACTATAATACTATAATATACTTTATTTTCATGCACTGCATGTCCAGATTCTTTTATTTACTGATAATTTTCGTTAACACGGAATGGAATATATTGTGGTGTCTTCCCGAAGGGCGGATTGATGAGGACAAATTAAGCTGAACTAGTTAGAAGTGGATAATTTTTTGTGTTATCAGATTTATTTGAATTTAATACTTTCAGTAGTGAATCATTTTTTTCTCAATAGTGAATCATAAATTTAATTTATACGTAATTTTTTTTTATGAAAATTACAACAAATAGTAGTATACATGAACCAATTTTTAAAAAAATATATATATAATGGCTCTAATGCTAAGAATCTAAATATTTTAAGTTATCATTTTAAAATTTTGGGTTTTTCTTGATCTGGAATCAATCGAATTCTAGGTTGACAGGTTTCTAAGGATGATCGTGCATATCACAGCTTCGACGAATATCATCACAGAGAAATAGAAAAACAAAATTGTATAGACATGACACAAATCCCTGTTACATGATAAAACTCAATATGGTATAAGCTATAATTTTGAAAATAGCTATTGGATGGAGTATAAGGGTGCTAATTAATTGTCCTGCTCTCTAATTCTACGTATAACGTTTAAATACATCATTATGAGTGTTGAAAAACATAAATATTATATTTTAAATCATATAATATGGCAGCTAGACGGTTAGTCGATTAGAGTTGCACTTTATTATAAAGGCAAAGATAATTCATTCACTTCGTAAAGACTCTCGGTAACCAGATACTGTAGATTCACTTTGCACAAATAAAACACATAATTTTCCTAATTAGTATTTACGATCAATTAAATACTTAAAATAATTTTATTATTCCTGATGATCAAACAACCCCGACCCTAATTAAGATTAGAGAGGCACAACTTTATTCATCACATGCAATTTCACCTTAGCATATTATAGCAAAGACATTTAAACTTTAATTCGACATAACATGAGTTGTTTTGAGGATAAATATTGAATCGAATATAAACTTTTTAAAGATTTACTATGCATTTTTCTTCAATAGTACTTCCTTTATAACAAAAGCTGCAAAAATAAACATTTTACTTTTTCCTTTAGTCATGTGGTAACATGTATATATGTTTTTTCTATAAACAAAAAAAATCCATAGCTGACATGGATCCCATACCCTTAATTGGCTATATAACAACAAAAAGTTTGTTTTACAAAGTAATTCAACATACTACGCGTTTCATGACTCGCCCTATAAACAAACACCTTTTAAAATATACTGATTTATGTGTTGGGATGGGGTAGGGTGCTGTGGCGGAGCCAGAAATTTCACGAAGAGGGTCCAAAAATTAAATAACAAAAGTTCTTTTTAAAAAGGAAAAAAAATTGTTCCAAGTGAGATTTGAACACACAAGCATTGACTCATTAAAGATGTCTAAACACACATTCAAGACATCTTAAACCATTAGGCTATAACAACCTATTATGTCAAGGGTGTCCAAAATATGTTCTTTAATCACTTCGTGTGTCATTTTACTTGTATATGCGATATTTTTTTCCGACGAAGGGTATACATGTGATGTGCCTACGCCACTGGTAGGGTGGAGGAGGATTTAATAATAAGAATTAATATAAAGATTGAATCCGTCAAATTTGACTGTTAATTTCACTTATCGCATCTATCTTTTGAGATCTTAATTAAATCCACCTTTCATATTACATATCCATATTTTTATTGTATATGAATTTGGATATGATCCATATTTTTATTGTAAGTGAATTTGGATATGGAAGCTATAGAAATTATGAGTATTTTCTTCTTTGGTGTGTCTATTTGTATTTGTTTGCATTATTTTCAAACAGTATCTATCTATTTTATATAATACATATACTACACATTATATATATTTTATCTCTCTATATATATTCTAAAATAATTTATATCTGTGCCAAAAGATACACTTGTATACATAACAAAGTGCATGTCTTTTGCAACTTAGCGAAAAAAGCATTCCGAAACCAAAAATAAAACTTAAGTAAGCTACTACCCTTTGTCTTAAATTATTTATCATATTTCTCTTTTAAACTATCTTTATAATTGGGATTGATTTTAAACTATTTTACCCTTTCTCTTTTCGTTAAATATTTACACGACCTATGTCTCCTCTCTTCATAATTAAGGTGTTTGTAGTCTCCAGGAACAATTATTACCAGTCTTGATCAGGAACAATTATTACTAAGGGTAATATGGAAAGAAAACAATTACTTAGTTTTGTAACTTATAATACGATAAAATAATTTAAGATAACTATTTTTAGAGATCACAACAAATAATTTGAGACAAAGAAAATATTAATTATGTGCGTGAAACATAAAAGAAAGGAAAAAAGAAAAACAAGCAAAAACAAGTCAAGCCACCATTGAACTTATATATTATTAATAAGAAGATAATGAAAGATTAATCATCTTGTTTGATTTTAGAAGCAAAATTATACTTTTCCTTTCACGAAAAGTCCTAATAATCCACTTAATGCAAATCACGTAAAGCACTTAATCTTTGATTATTTTTTTTTTTCTTTCATACATGCATAAAGATGTTTATTTCATTCCCCCCTCCCCCCCCCTGAATAAATTAATTTTAATGCCAAAATATTGGGATAGCATTAATCACCACGTCATGGTCAAAGTCTCTTTTAATAATTTTTCACAATCCAACATTACACATGTTTTTCATTTTCTTGATAGCTACAATTAACTAAAATGTCTTTTGACTACGACTTGTTAAATGACCGTTCAAGTTAGCTGATTAAAAATAATTGATAAATATTTAAGAGGTTAAAATAATTTTATAAATAAATAATTATATAATTACATGAAATTGTTAAACTTTATAATAAGTTAGTCATGACTCGTGTGTTTGATAAAATGTAATGATCCGGAAAGTTATTTTTAGATAATTTTATAAAATTACCGTGTTACCTATCTTGATAGATGCTCCGAGTAATTTTTATTAGTCGATGAAGTTGGTGTGGGAATTTTGAATTACTCGATAACTTCGATTATTTAATTGACAGATATTTATTAAATAATTCTTTTAATTTAATTGAACAAGGGGTCGCTCCAGGTAAAACAAGAATTCGCCTAATCTTCATCTCTAATTCGTATGTACTAGTTTTAGGAGTAAGAGTTTAATTAATTATTAAATTGATAGGTTGGAAGAGTCGAATATTTACAGAATGTTGGAGATATAGTCATGTAAACTATCTTTGATTTTGGGTGTATTTATTTATGGCAGTGGAGTGATGTTTCATGATGAGGAAATTAATGATGCGATAGTAATGAGTGGAAAGAAATTTTTTAGATAGCTTAGGTTCTGCTTAGTATCATCCGTAACAAGTTGATTTCTATTTTTATTTTTGGTTAGCATATTGTGATCCGGGTTTTAATATATTGAGATACTTAATTAAATATTAGGTGTATTGTAGTATATGGATATCATTAAATTATGCCATTTGAGGAAATCAAAACTTAACCCTAGGCTTGGAATTTGAGAATATGAACTTGACATATTTGTTGGGATCAAGACTAAGAACTTGATTATAGAATTGGGTGAGTTTTTGGGTCTAGACTAAACCTATATATAGTAATATGGATGTTGTTAGTTTCGAAATCTTATCATGATTATGTATTTGGATAGATTGCATTCGTTTGGAAGCTCAACGAAAAGGGAAGGCTCAAGTCCCGGAGTGAATTGTTGATTAATTGAGGCAAGTGGATTTCTAAACCCTTGTTAAGTGTATGGGATTCGTGTATTTCCTTGTAATATGTATTTGGGGGTAATGAGACGGGTGATGGGTTAACTTGTCCACATTGATTAATTCTAATGATGAAAAAGAGGTAATAAAAGGCAATGTGATTAGTTGTTTGTGTGTGATGTGTTGAGAATTGTTTGTGACAGGCATTGGTATGAGTACCGGTGTTATAAAGGGAAAGTTTATTACTATAGAATGCAGATTGTAATCCGAGAATGTCAAAGCATATGGGCATTAGCTGATATATTATTGACTTGATTTATTATGTGTGATTGTGTTCTTTATTAACCCGTATACTGGTGATAGTTGAGGTAATTACATATCATATTGATATTTGATTAAGATACATCATCCCTTTTATTGAAATCATATTGTGCACATGCATTGACATGAGATTGAGTATAAGTTGGGCACATGGAGATCGTCTGTGCTGGAGATGGTGAGATGTTAAAATTATATTTTGAGCACGTGGAGATCGTCCGTGCGAAATTTGTTTGATTTATGATAGTGCGTTGAGATCGTCCGCACAGATACGTGGAGATCGCCCGTGTCGGTATATGGACCTCGCAAGTCCCCCATGGGTCATGAACTCTCGATGTATTTTCGAGGAGTATCATGTATATACGGTTAAGAGAGTACTTGGTATTCTGAGGCATATCATTTCATGGTGTCATATTGCATTGCATCCCATGACATTCTTCATTCTTGATGATTATGTGTTTTATTGCTGGTTGGAAAGTACTGGATATTTGATTACCTCTATTTGATGAACTTGATCTTGTGTGTTGCTGATATTTGTGAGTGCCTTTTTTGTGAAAGTTGTAATTGATGAATATTGAGCTTGTTGTTAAGAATATGTGATTGTTAGAATGTTGTTGTTGAGATATGCGCTTGTAAATTGTGAATTGTTAGGTTGGGTTGGTTTTATGCAGGTTGTAGTTGTGGAGGTTCAGTTGGGGTGTAAGGAGTACCCGTATTCTATCCCCTTAGATTGTGTCTAGAGGTTTACTTGTTGAGTACCGTGTGGTTTGGTACTCACTCCTTGCTACTACATTTTTTTGTAGGTTTTTACCCCGGACCTTTGTGATATTTTCTCTTCTCCTTGTCTGAGGCTTCTTGTGGAGGTTTGTGAGGTAGCTGCTTTTCATTTCAGTGGACCTTCTTTTTTCTTAATTATGATCTTATTCTATTCTAGAAACAATATCATTTGAAACTTATATTTTCTTTCAATTTTGTTATAACACATTAGAGGTTTGTACACGTGACAACCAGATTTTGGGGGTATTTTTGAGTTGATTATAAAAATTTCCGCATTTTATTGTAATGGCTGAGTTTTAGGCTGATTTGTCTTGGTGGGATAAGACGAGTGTCATCACGTTCATTTTTGGATCGTGACGTAAAAGTATTTTAATAAATACTTATTCTATTGTAATAATATCTTTAAAGATATTTACTAAACATATAAATTTAATCATATAATTTTACATTAAGAAAAACAAAGGATGGAAATAAAATAAAGAGATATTAAATGTTAGTATATTATATGAAGAGTATTTTGAAGATTACAAAAGATAATAGGATTAAAATTGTAACTATAAAATCATGAGTTGGAGTAATCAACTTATGACTGATTTTGATTTACAAGCATTTGACGAATAAAACCAAAAAATGATTATAAGCTAATTAGTTTAATTAATTTATACATTTAGCCAAATAGGCTATTGTATCTTATATTTAATAAATTTAACTGAATTCAATATTTTCATATGAAATGTGTATGAAAATTACTCAAAATTTATATAAATATATAAAATTTAGAATTCATATTTAAATATATTTTCTTTTAGAAAAAGTAATAACTCCGATAGAGACAAAAATAGGGCGGTGGAGAATTACACAATACTGACTCATCATGAATGTTTATATTCTTTGTTTCAACTTCATGACATTGATGTGTTTTTGACTCAATTAAAGTTTATTTTATTTTATTTGCAATATTTCCCTTCACTATAATTATTTTTTTATAGTATTTTCTTTAACTTATTTTTGAAGAAAGCATCATTACACTACTCCATGAGAAGTTAATTACTTAATTAATGGAATATAATAACTTTGAGAAAATATTTCAATTACAAGATCCCTTCTTTTAGATATTTCACAATGTCCTGGCTATTCACGAAGTGAGAAGTAAATGATTAATTATCGATTTATTTTTTGAAAGAATATATTTTTTTCGAAAATCCTACAAGATTTGTTCGTTTTTTTTATAGTATACTATTGGACCAACAAATTAAATTGGTTGTGGGTAATCTTTAAAAAGAAACATATTAATAGATTTTGCATTCCAATAATTAAGCCTAAAACTAGTTTTTGATGTTTCAAAATGCAATGATATAGATCCACTTACCTAATTAAAGTCCATGGACAATTAGTGTACTCATTTTCCTATTACCCCACTCCTGATTCCTAAATCTAACTATTATAATATTTTGTTTGTATTATTTGAACTTTATTTACAATTTTTTAATCTTTTTTTTCCTAATTGTTCTTCTCCTTTTTAGTTGTGTGAGAATTTATATGTCAATTATTCCACCTTTTATTCCATAAAATAATATATAATTTAACTTATACACATATTAGTTATGCAAATTTCAAATTATAAATTAGATGCTATATTTATTTTTAATGTACCTCCTAACCAACTATTAATCATACGTGACAACCCCTTGATGTTATAAAAGTATCGCGAATTTTCCCTCTTCATTTTAATCAAAATGACATGTCGATTACCACATCAATCCTTCTTCTTTCATCAATATCCATAGTGATCAACATAAATTATATATATATATATATATTAAATCTCTTGTAATAGTAAATGAGCAGACATGCCATTTTGATGATGCAATGTTTAAAGTCATGCTATATATAGAAATATGCTACCTCTACTAACATATACCGTGGTGCAGCGATAGAACTGCTTTATTCTTAACCAGAAATCTTAGGTTCGGATCCTGAGTATGAAGAAAATCTTGTTGCAAGCGCCATCTCAAATGGATCCTGCAGTGTGCAATCTGAATTTAGCCAAGACTCCAGTACAGTCTCCGAACACCGGGAGGAATATTTTTTTTTAAAAAAAGAAATATGCTCTCTCTCTCACACACTAAAATCTTATATCTTTGTCAAATTATTTAACTTAACTTAATTTCTATAAAATATATTTTTTAGTTTGGTGTGCTTTCCTCAGCTATTAACCTAGTAATATTTGGAGCTTATGCAACTTAATACTTTTTTATTTTTAATGTGGCATCCAGAATCTAAGTACTAATATGACATGAACCATTTTGGAAGGGATAAATAAATGACATGGAATTCACTATATGATAATTATATAATTAACATAATAACTACTTCGATCTATTATATTTTGCTCAATAATTAGATTGGTGGGATGATTTTTATATTATATTATAATTAACATGATTGATTTTAAAAATTTGATACCCAAAAAATTATGACATTGCACCTACCACATTCAGTCAACTAATCTTGTGAAAAATGTCATAGGAAATCCTATCTAAAAATCATTATGTTTATACATGAAAAAAACAAACATATTTGGATATTTTGAGGATATAAATATTTTTGGGAACTAGTTTTTTTAATTAATTATATTTTTCTAATTCAATAACATCATATATTTGCAATTAAAAATTCTACATCTGAAATTTCATAACATTATTATGGAGCTTTAATTGTGAAATTTGGAAGAGGTTATTTTTCAAAACATATTCGGAAAGTTGTCACTCGTCAGTAGGGACTAATATAGGTCATTTGAAAAAATGGTATGAGTATAGCCTAAAATAATTAATATCACATCATGTTAAGAGTATTTTTTAGATTGATTTAGCCAAACAAAAAATATTTATATAAAACTTATCTAATTCAATAACATCATATAGTATATTTGCAATTAAAGTATTTGTAAGAATTCAAAGGTTTTTAATTTCATGATGTTTGCTTTGTTTGGGAACTTGACATGTTTTGCTTATTCATAATGGAAACATTGATAATTGTAGTGTTTGTTGGAAATAAATAGTGCACAATTTTAAAATCATTATTCATGTTTTTCAGATGTTAATTTTAATGATTTTTTCTAACAAGCATGTTGCTAAGATGGATTTTATCAGGTTTAATTTTTACCGATTGAATTTTTATTGGTGTAAATTTTACCGATTAAATTTTGATCATACTGATTGAATTTTTTTGACTAACTGAGAAATTATGAGAAAATATTAGATTATGATCTAAATATTTTAAAGTAATTACAAATATTAAATACCGTCTAACGATTTATGTGTAAGGTTGAGAAATATATGCACAAACATTAAGGCTTGTTTTCATTTTTGGTAATATAATTAATAGAAAATAATTTTCTTTAAAAAAAATAATGGAAGAGACCTACTATCTTATTATTGCAATTATGGTTTGTTTTTATTTTTGGTAGGGCATTATGATCTTAAAAAGGTTATATAGTTAATTTAGTTTAGGACAAATCTTAACATTCACAAATCACAACCTTTTTAACCATAATTACGTGTTTTAAAAAAGGTTTTACCACTTGTCCAGATCTGGAAAGTAAAAAGATTTTTGCAGAATATAATAATAATACCATAAATTAACATATAATATTATGAAAAAATAAAAGAGAAAAAAATAAATATCTTTCTCCCTTTCAATAAAAGAATCTCCAGCCCCTTAAGTAGAAAAATCCCAACTCTTCTGTCCCCACAGGAAGCTGCTGATACATTTTTGGATAAGCCACTTTCTGAAAATTTTCGGTCTCAATTTATATGACATAGTTTAAATATCAAGAGTCAAATTACAACTATCAAAGAATCATGTCAATATGAATTAGGACAGTGCAAGTATGAATTATTTTCATCTTAATTTAACTAAACATAAAATTTAAGTAAAAAATAAAAACATTTAATCTAATGGTCTTAAATTTCTTAAATAAAAAATATGTATAGTTCTCATATAAACTAGTTACTTAAAATATAGAAATTAAAATACTTTACTAAATATAAAAAACACTATCTTTTTAAAATTGATTAAAATATAAAATAAGACACTTAAATTAAGACAGAAGAACAGAGTATATGAATATTATATAATATAAAATAATTAGACATAGTACATAAACATTTCATTTAACTTGACCTCGACTTACATTTATACCATCTAATATTGAATGTCCACAAGTAGACACTTAAACTTGTATAAAACTAAACAAATAGATTCATTCATCCTACGTAACATCCTATATGATAATTTTGTGACCTACGCGACATCCTATGTATTATGTCACGCAAAACATATATGCCTACTTGTTCAATTTCATACAAATTTAAATGTTTACTCATACACTGAGCCGATTAAAAAGGACATATTTATGGAAGTGGCAAAAGAAGGCGGCAAAAAGAGAGAAAAACAACAAGAGGCTTCTTCCTCTCTTTTCTCACACACAAAAAAACTAAACTTTCCTTGTGTGGGTATTGGGTTTTGGCTTTGCATATACACACAAAAATATACTACTACAAAGTCCAAAAACACTATTATTATAATTTTTTTTGTTACTAGTGCTCAACTATATTGTTATATATAAAACATTTATGTTTTCCAAAATATTTCAAGAGCAAGAAATCTCTTCCCTCCATTGAGAGAGTTCCTTTTACACAAGAAACAGAACAACAAATACAAAGAATATATAAACTCATTCAATCAATTTTTGTGATACTTACAAAGATGTTTTCTGTTATATGCATTCTCTTGTTTTGTTTGTTAATCTCTTTTTTCCCACAAATTATAGTTTCCTTTAATCTCACACTTCCTCATCAACATCCTTACCCTGAAGCTGTGGTTCAAGAAGTACAAAGGTGATTCTAACTTTATGCTTAACATTACTTCATATTCTTAGTATTTTTTGCTCATATAAGCATCTCTGTGTCTTTACTTGAATCGAGAGTCTATCAGAAATAACTTTTCTACTCCACATAGGTAGAAATAAGGTCTAAGTACATCTTATTGACCTCACGGTTGAATTACACTGAATATATTATTGTTGTTTGACTATCTCTGTTTTTCTACAAGAAAATCCACAAAATCCAATTTGAGCTTTTCTTTTGGTTTCTCTTGAGGTGTTCGATGTCCGTTTTAGGACAAACTAATCCGACTTTGTATCAGGAAGTCTCACATTGAAGGTAAAACATAGTGTACCAAAGTTAGCTCAACAATCAGAACTTGAATTCGAAATTTCTGATTAAGAATGAAAGAGTACTTACCACATTGACGATAACTCCATCTTGAGTTTTGATTCTTCCCTGCTACAATGTCTTCAAGTAGTTAAATTTCACCACAAATATCAGCTTCTCTATACCCGAGCTCCAATTTTGCTTGCATTCTTCACCAGCGCTTGCCAAATGTATCACTCATCTTGCTCCCCACACGGCATATGTTGGTTGAGCTCAAAATTGTCACATATTCATATCGATTCTAGTACTAAATTTGATTGTTCTGATGAAATCCGATGCGTTAGTGCTAGTACAATTATATGCTAAATATATATTTTTTCTTTGTTTACAGGAAGGTGAACGAATCGATTTCGAGAAGGCAACTATGGAACACCACCATGAATGCCATAACTACCCAATGTGAAACCGGAAATCCAATAGACGATTGCTGGCGCTGCGATCCAAATTGGTCGAAAAACCGGCAGCGCTTAGCCGATTGCGCCATCGGCTTCGGCCAGAACGCAATAGGAGGTAAGAACGGCAAATACTACGTCGTTTCCGATTCCTCCGATCTCGACACTGTAAATCCAACTCCGGGAACACTCCGGTACGCCGTAATCCAGGAAGAACCACTCTGGATCATCTTCTCCGGCGATATGTTCATAAAATTGAAACACGAACTCATCGTTAACAGTTACAAAACAATCGACGGCCGTGGAGCGAAAGTTCACATCACCGGTAACGGATGTATAACGTTACAGTATATTAGCAATGTGATTATACACAATATTCATATTTACAATTGTTTACCGTCGGGGAATACTGATATCCGGTCGACGCCGACGCACGTCGGTCACCGGGGTAGATCGGACGGCGACGGGATCTCGATATTTGCGTCACGGAATATATGGATTGATCATTGTGCTTTATCGCATTGTACTGATGGCTTAATTGATGCTATTATGGGGTCCACTGGTATAACGATCTCTAATAGCTATTTCAGTCACCATGATGAAGTTATGCTGCTGGGACATGATGATAAGTACTTGCCTGATGCTGGAATGCAGGTTAGTATGAATTTTCATTATTACTTTGCTCAAGTTGTTCGAACTTTTCAAAGATATTATTACATTATTCTAAAAATCACTACTTATCAATGGTTTGATACGTTGAAGTAGTTGTTTATTATGCTTTGAAATTATTCATATCCTTGTCGTCTCGTTATTGTTTTTCACCTTGATGAAATTTCAATATGAAATGAGTGAACTTCACGTGTCAAAATCACTTCTGAAACAAGGTTATGATTTATCTAAAGACAAATTAAGAATTTGAAGTGTAACCATGCTGAATTATAGTAATTTTGAGTTATTTTGGTTCTAAACTTTCAAAAAGAATGTTCGACCTTCCTTTTTTCTGTCATTTTCACAAAAGATGATATTTTTTTTGTACAACACTTTAATTTCAATTTTCACATGACATCTTTAAAATCACAATATTAAATGACATTTTGAATTTATTTATCCATCTGCTTTTGACTATAGTTTAAATTATCATTTGTTATACTTTGATCGGGGTTCATGTTGAAGCTCTAAAGCTTAGAATAACTACAAAGACATTTTGCTAGCATCAAGGATATGAATGAGCTAAAATATAACAAAAAAGATATAATTAAGATATTTTGTATAATATAGTTTTTTTTTTCTCCCTCATATTAAATTTTTTGTTTTTGATGTATAATTAATTTTGTGGATAAAATAGGTGACAATAGCATTCAATCATTTTGGAGTAGGGCTAGTACAAAGAATGCCAAGGTGTAGAAGAGGATATATACATGTTGTCAACAATGATTTTACTGAATGGCAAATGTATGCAATTGGAGGAAGTGCTAATCCTACTATTAATAGTCAAGGCAATCGATATACTGCCCCACTCGATGCAAATGCAAAAGAGGTATTTTTTACTCCCTTTTTTTTTCGTTTGTTCAATTTTTACTGGATAAGGTTATTCGATATATATATTCATAAAAAATAATAAATATTTCATAAAATTATTTAAAATGCATGCAAATTATATATGGCTTATCTTTTTATTTTTTTAAAATTATATAAGTCTTAAATGTCACATTCATATCTTTTTTTTCAACCTTGAGAAAAGACCTCCCCTAGAACATATGCTTTTTTGTTTTACTGCATGGTTTATTGGGGAAAATATTGACATTGTTTGTAGGGACCATAGTTTCAATTTCTCAAATTCCTATATAAGAAAAACACCCTCATACTCTCATCATTCAAAAATTCCGAGACGTTCGGTCATGTTTTATTATGAAATTTTTTTAAACAAATTTATAATGATATTTGAAAATTGTTGTTGTGGTTGACAACGAATACAAGTTGAAATTGCTTTTGACTTTTTGCGAGTAATTTAGACTCTAAAGGAGTGATAAAATCTTCTTTCATGGCAACAAACGTGTTTTCTGAAGTTCAACTTTGAAAAACGTAAAAAAAATAAAAAATTCATTATCGAACACTCCCTTAATGTTTGGTTGTCTATTTCTACCTCGAGCACATACAATAAAATCGTAAATAGTCAAACAAAATTCAATCCATGAACAACATTATTTCAATAAAAATCATAATGTCAGAGGAATCGTTACCACAAGACATAATATAGTTCCTTTTTAGTTAATTTTAACAAGAATGTTTTGCAAATTGCAAAATTAACCATAATTAGCTGTAAGTACTTGATTTAAATATTGTTAACAAGAATGTTTTGTCTGTTTAATAGGTGACAAAGCGCGTGGAGACAGACGAGGGGGAGTGGAGTGGGTGGAACTGGAGAACAGATGGAGACGTAATGGTAAATGGAGCATTTTTTGTGCCATCAGGTGAAGAAGGACTTGGCAACCAATACGCGAAAGCCTCGAGCGTGGAGCCCAAATCCGCTGCTATTATTGATCAACTTACACTTAATGCCGGTGTTTTTGGTGCCCCAAGGTACACACAACCCAACATTTCTTATATATTGACATTTTTACCCCTAGTGTCTAAATAATTTCTTAATTTTAAGATACTTAAAAACTTGATAATTAGAAATTACATGAAAAAAATAGACTAAATGGTCTAACAGTTAATGAAATAGATGAAAAAATTAGAGGAGATTATGACTTAATAATATAAGTAAACACTAAAAAATACGTTAGATGATTTTTTCTTATTTGTTTAAGTTAAGAGGATAAAGTTGTCTGATATCTTATCGTGATTCTCTGAACAAATCTAACATCGACAAATTTTTTAAGTGTTTAAATTTTGTATTAAGAAAATAAAATTTAGACACTTAACGTATTTTATTGTTGTGCAAACCTAAGACCAAAGGGAATAATATCACTAGATTATATGATTGTGTGACGATAGTAGAATAAAATTAAGGAACCCACTATTTCTTGTTTTAATTTTTTGTTTACTATATTTTATAAATCTCGAAAAATACATTTTCTTGTTTCTTTCTTATTTCGCAGTGAGGGTGTTGATCGAATAGAAGATAGTGTGGATTCGTTAAAGGCTAAAGAATATACTCTCTCCGTTTCAATTTTTTTGCTTTACTTTTTTCTTTCATCCTTTTAAAAAATAAGCGTTTCTTCTTTTGACAAATTTTTAGGTTTAACTTTTTACATGCAATGTTAGATCATAGGATTAAAATATTTTGATACATTTTACGTATGTTAGTTTAACTTACAAAGTTTTGAAAGTTCTTTTTTAAAAAAAAATTCATGTTAAATTAATTTTGAAAAACAAATCGAAACGGAGAAAGTATATTTTATTTATTTTAGTTTAGTAGAAAGGTTAGAATAAGTAGAAAGATATATATGATACGTGGATCCACGTGAGAATACGTACATTGAGAATCTTAATAGAGCCTTATGTACTCTTTGAATTGTCTTTTTCTATAGTCGAGTCCACATAGATTTAAGTAATGTTACTTTGTTTTTTCTATTTAGTATTCAGTTATCTCGTATTGAAATTGATTAAATCTGAAATCACATAAAGAAGTTTATATTAAGTATCTTTATTTAGTAGATTTAAATGAGATCTCTAGTTAAAAAAAAGAAAACTCCATTCAAAAGACTTGAACTTATGAAAACCTTTTATTAAGAATTATAATATTTATCTCTCTATTATAATTTATTGATAAGTAAAGTTACCTTTAGTAATATTATATTATGCATAATATTTGAGAATTTAAAAGGTGATGGAGATGTCACTGCTCAAGAAAGGGGTCCATTTTTTCTTGTATTTGATCAACTCGTGGACCTAGTCACTTTTAACGTCACCAAACCTTACATAAATAAAGTGTTATGAATCTAGTATTTTTCTTTTGTTCGTTTTAATTGTGGTTTTCGAATCAATTTTCATTCAACTCAATTAAATTTATAGGTGTTTAGTATGTCCCATTGGTAACTTTGTCTATCTTGACTTAGACAGATGATATGAAAATTATTTAGTATTTTTACTTCAACTTAAAATCTCATAGTTCTCAATCACGTCATTAATCACTATTATACTAACAAATTTCTAACAACATAAAGAGGTCAAGTCTAGAATCTTTATAATTTATATATGTATCTATCTATATAGTATAGTACTAATAATTATAATTAAATTTAGTGAAGGGCAAAAAGGGAAGATTAGGTCAGGTGAGGTTATTTAATAAGAGTGTGTGAGAGATGTGAAGTTAGATTCTTTGGGTTCATGCATTCCAGCCCATGCAAAAAAGTGGGCCCAAAATGCACTTTTTTATTAAAGGATTTGGACCCCACACTTGATATTAATTGGGCCTATTGGACTAAAGATAAAGGTAGGGCCCATATGGCCTAGTTGCTCAATTTGGTATTAAAGATTTAGTGGGAAAAATGCAAGTACTAGTACATGTTAGACTCACACCTCTTGCGTTGTGTACGTCGAAAACAGTCTCTTTACCTCATAAAGAAAGGGATAAAATTCTCGTTTAGTGATAGATTTTAATGTTTAAAACTATAAACATTAATTTTTGAAGTTATAATTTTTAAAATTTAAAGTTGTGTTGATTGTGAAATTTTATTTGTGGAAGTCCCAAAAGTTGATTTGGACCAGTTTTTGAAACTTGAACTTTTTTTAAAGACAACTTTTTATAGTATCATGCAAAATCTATGCGAAAACATATTTTTGAAGACAATTTTTTAAAATTTGATTCAAAATCTATAGTCAAATGCTAATAAAATCTGTGTACGTTTTTTTTTCCGGACCTCACTTATGAAATTAAGTTAGGAATGTTGCTGTTGAACTTGCACCAATATAAATAAATATGTTCTTTTGTAAATAAACAATTTCCCCTTCTTTTTTTGGATGTATTAGACTCTTAGAAAATGGCATGTCAAAAAGACCTTTTCCATTCTCTAACCTATTAGAATCGTTTAATTAATATATTTGAATAAACAAAAACCAAAAAAAAAAATTTTAAAAAAAAAAACAAAAAATTACTCACCCTCTCATATTTCTTGAAATAAATTTTAAATCTGTCATTATCAAGAAAAATTAGACCCATAATGGGACATCTACTATTTGCCCACATGTTTTTCTCCAACAAACTATTATAGTTTTTATTGCAATTTTTTTTTAAAAAAAAAAGCCATCATTTTAGGTATATGTCTCTCTTAGTCTCTTTGTATAACAAAATTATTGAACGGTGAAAAAGTAAAGGGGTTGGGAAATTGAAAATTTAAATTTATTCAATATTTAATACGAAAGATACTGTGCTTTTGAAATTATGAATTTATTCTTAAATTGGTGGAGCTTAGTTCAAGTGGCAATGATCGAGAGACTCGTGATTTAGGTCACATATTTGAATCTTGCATCATGCAAATTAAGCACGGTATTTAGGTGGAGAAGAAATAATGATTCGACCTCAGAAGAGATTGGAAAATTTGATTAAAAAATCTAAATAATTGTAAAAAAGGACTAGAAATACATATACGAGAAACTCATGAAAAATGAAGAGACAAAGTTATTATCTGTGGATTTTGAAGGGTGCATTTGATCCTTAGGATTGGCCAGACAAATTTTAGCAATAACACACGCACATATACAAAGTTTTCAAACGATGTATTTGTTATAATAATTTTTATTAATAGATACAAAATGCTCCAATCTTCAATTCATTTATATGTATATATTTTATATCATTAGTAACTCATTCTTTCACATCTATATATATTTCATATCGAAAATATTAGGATTCAATCTCTAATAATATATTTTATTATTAAAAAAAAAAACAGGGATAAAAGTATTAGTATATCATATGGAGGAGGGACCACCACCGGAGCTAGCGGGAGCGGTGGTGGCGGGTCCACCGGCGCCGGAGATGATGGTGATTTTTTTGGAATGATGTTTGGGAGCGGCGCACCACAAAAATTATCATCAACCACTTATTATACTATCTTATTATCTCTTTTAATTATTTTATTTTTGTACACCAACCAATTATTTTTAATCTTACTATAGCATTTACTTATATTGTTATATTTATTCAAGAAAGAATCAAAAGATATAAGAAAATATATTGCAACTTGATAATCTCAAGGGTCCCAATTTTTCTTTGTATATAATAATTGATTGATAGGAATGTCAAAGAGAGGAATTTATGGGTTGTTAGATATTGTGTCACACTCTTAGGTTTCACTTTTTTTTTATGTCTTGTTCCAATTTATTTAAAAAGAATAATGCTGTTCTATTTTTAAAAATAGTTTAAAATTTAAATCTCAATCCATCACTCAACAATATGATATAGACATATTATTGTCACCTATTCTTACTTAAAAACTTAAAAGAAGCTTTAAAAATAGAGACATGGTGGATAGTAAAGAAAGTAAAGTAGAAATAGAATCTGCTTACGAAATGAAGTAGTCTAAATAAGAACGAGAAATATCCACCAAAAAACGCTGGCTTTTTGAGAAGTCTGTTGTCACCGTGCTTACATTCATGGAAATTCTCCTCTCTTTTTTTTATCAAAGACTTGATTGAATACAAAATCTATTTCACAAGAATTACATAAACATCTAAAATTGTTTGAGAAATGCATAATTGATTGATAAGAATGTCAAAGAGGTATTTATGGGTTGTTAACTATTGGACGTCACCACTTTGTTTTCACTTATTTTTTTAAGAAACATTTTCTTCTTGTGGGGTGCTTGAGTATGACTTAGAATTGGTGGCTAATGGAATTTTTTGACTTTTTGTGTTAAATGATGATGAATTAAAGTGTTGAAAACTGTATAATTAATTAAATTTTAGAAAGATAAGAGTATGGTTGGCCAAGGTTCCTTTTTCGGATCATACATCAATTTCAGAGCCTATTATGACTTTTTAGCCTTTTTCAATTAAACCAAACACTTTGATACAATGTGTTCTTTTGTTTTCTACGCATAATAATCTCCATGTGCGAGTGATTTGAGGAATTCTAAACATCCTTTTCACTTAATAATAATAATTCAACATTTCAAGTTTAATAATGCAAAATAGCATTTTACTAGTGGCTTCACGATCAACAACATACTCAATGTATTCCCATATAATGCAACTGGAAAAGATAGAATGTACACAAACCTTACCTGTCAGAGGTGAGGTAACGAGACTATTTCCGAAAAATCCTCAACTCAAGACACAAACAGATTAAAAAAGAAGTAATGAAAGTACAAGAGACGATAGATAGTAAACAAAGCAGCAGATAGTAAGTAGCATAGCAGTACTAGAACCAACTAATACTACCATCAAACTACAATTCACTGACCATTATTATTATCTTGCGAGTTTTCTTCGTGAACTTTAGATTCCAAGACACAGTTATTCTTCATTTATAAGAACACAGTGACATAACTACAAGAGGTAATACTTCCCTTACCAATAAGTAAACCACCTCAAAACATCAACACGACGTCTCATCTAAAGACTCCAAATTTACGTAGACATATCACATCCAAGGAACTCCCATGCATGAAGACACCCGAAGAATAAGTATCAAATAGAAGTAAATACCACAACTGGAGGAGAAAGTAATTTGGCCAAACAGAATCCATGCCAAAGGCTACATGTTAAAGTCATCGCGAAAGCAAGCACCGCGACAATTATCAGTCTCGAAATTGAAAATGAAGAGTCTTATCAAACATCCAACATTCCAAAAGTTTTATGTCCGGCAATTCAAGAGTAATAACTTACGATACATCTAAAGCATCTAAAGTCCCAATCCATGCTGCCCCCAAGACCTAGTCCGTCATTTGTGCTTTTTACAAACCATAATTACATGGACGGCCCAATCGACCCTCCATAGCAAAATAACCTGCATAAATTAAGGACAAAATTATTACTACAATGTTCAACAAGGAAACTGGCAAATACAAAATGACCTGTACATCAAACATTTTAGCCAGTTCCAAATTAAACAGATCAATTTGGAAGAGCATCAAAATATCTAACATAACAATCTCAACCGAGCAAGTATATTAAGCATTGTATAGCGACAGCTAATGAAGTTTCAAATAAGTTCATCTTTTAATGTAAAAAGAAACGTTGAGATTGTCATCCCAAATATCTGCAAGTAGAATCTGTGCATCATATAGGACAAAGATTTAGATTATAAAAACCTAAATAAGAAGAATATAAACCAAGTTTATGTACATATAATTACCGTCCAAAGTTGTCACCAGCCTCCCTGACCGCCAGAGCTGTTTCCTTTGCCCCAAGAGCTGGTTGATTTACCCCATGCATCACTTGGTCCGTCGCTTGTTTCTTTTGGTTTGTTCACATCGTCGGTGTTGGATTTGTTTGCAGTCCAAGCTGTGCTCGCGTTTCCTGAACCAGTTCCCTGGTTCCAACTTGTTCCCTTGTCATTCTGAACCTCCTTTTCGCCAACAGTTGTCTGCTGACCCCACCCTGACGAAGTACCTCCCGTAGTAGCAGTAGATGTTTTCCAACTATTTCCTTCGGTCTTCCAACTGCCACCACTTCCACTCGCATTCTTTTCGGAGTCGAATCCTTTCTTCCATCCACCATCATCAGCATTACCTCCTGTAGTAGTAGTTGATGCTTTCCAACTATTTCCTTGACTATTCCAATTGGTAGTACTAGCACCACTTCCACTCGCATTCTTTTCAGAGTCGAATCCTTTCTTCCATCCACCATCATCAGCATTACCTGTACTATCAGCACTCTTCCAGCTGCCTTTGTTATTGTTATCTTGGCTCCAACTGCCCTTATTAGATTTCCATCCCTCAGCATCACTGCCAGAGCCTTTGCTCCAACTGTAGGGTTTATCTTCCTGTGAATCATTTCTATTCTGCCATTCACCACTATCATCCCTCCTTCCACGCCCTCTACCACGAAATCCTCCCCCATCTGATCCTCTACCTCTAAAACCTCCTCTGTCCCCTCTACCTCGAAAACCTCCCCGACCTCCAAAGCCGCCACCATCTGAATCACCCCTACCTCCAAAGCCACCACCATCTGAACCACCCTTACCTCCATATCCACCCCTATCTGATCTACCACGGCCTCCCCTCCAACTACCACCTCTTCCCCTGTCACTGTAAGAATCAGATTGCTGGTTGTTGCCACCGAAGCCACTTCCAGAATTCCAGTTACTTTTGCTGCTCCAAGAATCTTGAGTTCCACCCGCATCATTAGTTCCACTCTTCCACGAATTACTTTGACCCCATCCGGTAGATGAACCTCCATCAGAAGTCTTCTTCCATGGATCATTTTGATTTTTTCCATTTCCATCTTGTTCGACTGCAGATTTGCTATTCCATGCAGAGTTGTTACCTTCTGATGCTTTCTGGGTAATCTTGTTGTCCCAACCAGCGGCTCCACCCACTTCACCAGATTTTTTGTCCCAATCAGACTGGTTTCCACCAGAACCTCCTACCTCTGTTGTGGCTGAATTTTTATTCCAACTAGAAGACCATCCATCATTTGATGGTTTGGAAGCAGTCCAACCACCAGTGCTCTGGAAATCAGACGATTGATTATTAGGACCACTGGTGTCTTCTTTAAGATTTTTACCATGTTCCTGTGAATTACTCCAACTAGACTGATTATCCTTAAATGCTACAGTATTAGAATTATTATTATTATCTTCACCATCAGTAGTCCAGCTACTAGACCGTCCTTGATTAAAGGATCTTCCTCTACCACTTTGATCTC
Source organism: Solanum stenotomum (assembly GCF_019186545.1). Lineage (NCBI taxonomy): Eukaryota > Viridiplantae > Streptophyta > Magnoliopsida > Solanales > Solanaceae > Solanum > Solanum stenotomum. The sequence goes on from NC_064292.1 coordinate 52,193,750, forward strand.
GACCTCCTCGCCAACCACCTCGTCCTCTCCTACCACCTGATCCACGACCTCCATCAAATTCTCTTGGCCTTCCCCAGCTCCCTCCTTCTTGGTCCGTACCACCACTATTCCCACTCTCACCTTCTTTCCAACCCCCTGCAGCTTCTTTACCCCAAGAAGATCCACCATCCTGTTTGCCCCAAGTAGATCTGGTATCTTCTCCCCCACCAGATCCAGCTTCCTTCTTATTCCAAGTAGATCCACCACTTCCTTTGTCCCAAGAAGTACCTCCAGCTGGCTTGGAGAAAGATCCATCGTCCTTTTTGTTCCAAGAAGAACCATCATCCTGCTTCCTCCAAGAGGTTTTGCTGTCATCAGCCTTGCTCCAACTAGATCCACCATCTTGTTTTTCCCCGACAGTCTCTGCATTTGCATCAGATTGCTTACCCCAAGAAGATCCACCGTTGCTTTTATTCCAAGAAGATCCAGAACCCTGCTGGTTAAAAGAGGTTTTGCTGTCTGGCTTACTCCAGCTAGATCCACCATCTTGCTTTTTCCAGTCATTATCTGCCTTTGCATCAGATTGCTTACCTCCCCAAGAGGATCCACCTTCACCTTCACTCTTCTTCCAAGAAGATCCAGCATCCTGCTGGCTCCACGAGGTTTTGCTATCTGGCTTATTTGATCCACCATCTTGCTTTTTCCATCCAGTTTCAGCATTTGCATCCGATTGCTGACCCCAAGAAGATCCACCCGCTTGCTTACTTGAAGACGATCCACCATCACTTTTATTCCAAGAAGATCCGGCACCCTGCTGACTCCACGAGGTTTTGCTATCTGTCTTGTCCAATCCACCATCTTGTTTTTTCCAGTCAGTCTCTGCATTTGCATCAGATTGCTTACCCCAAGAAGATCCACCGTCCTGCTTCCCCCATGAGGTTTTGCCAGAATCATCATTATTCCCTTGTTTTTGCACAGAACTTCCCCAGGAATTATCTGTAATCTTCTCAGTGCTCTCTTGATGTGATTCAACCTTTTTGCCCCAGCCATCAGACGCACCACTAGTGGCACCAACAGCAGAAGTAGCTTTCGCCCAACCATCATCTTGGCCAGCGTCAGCAACAGTTCTATCACTACCTCCAGATGCACCCCATGATGCATTCCCAGTGTTACCCTCGGTGGCTGTAGCCCCTTGAACCATCCAATCTGCCAGAAAGATAAAAGAAATAGCTGGTAAGTTCATACACAAGTAAGTTAGAAACCTCAATAAATTTGTTAACTAGGCTGAATCTCATCAACTGCACTACTCGACGCTAACCATTCAATAGTGCAGTAGATAGGTACTCTGTCTTCTAAATACAGAGTAAGTGCAACAAAGTGAAGAAAAGGATAAAAGTACAGACTCTATACTTGTCAAAGGAAAAGTACGGATCTACAGAAAATTTGACATTAACTAACAATAGAGAAGAAAACTGAAAGCTAAACAAAATATATAAGGCAAAAGAAGCCTCTGCAGTCGGATACATCCATGTAGAAGGGTATGTTCAAAAGCAGAAATAAATTTTGCATGCAGAAGAAGGTTATAATTGCCAGACATGGGTAGAACAGTTTGTCCTGTAAACCTGTCACAGGACCTCATGGAGTGGACTTGTTGAAGAGCATCTGAAAACTCGGAGACGATTACTTCAAAATATACACTTCTTAATGGGTAGTGGCATGCACAGATAAATTTGGGCAGGAGATACCCATCCCAATATAATTTGGAAGTAAATACTAAAGCAAGGCACAACGTCACAAAGATGACAGGGATTATCTTTTAGGAGAAACTGTGAAGGCTGGGAAATTAGGGGAGTCGCTAAGCTGCTGGAAAATCATGAGGGAACAGAACATAAAAAAGATAGGAAGTACACTGTCAAGTATGGGTACAAAACTTTGTGCAACATGCAGAGTACTGTTACACAGTGACCTTGGAAGATACTCTGGAAGCCAAAGCACTAGTTAAGGTGAGTAGTTCTTGTTGGATATCTGCAAATGAAGCGTGTTTGACACAAACAGAACTACAAAGGGTGGGAATGGTGTTGTGCAGCAGAGGTTCCATGTGTGAGGAAAAGGCAAACTGCCAGAAAACTGTGGTGCATAATTTTCAGCTTATACAACCTAAAATGGACAATGCAATCGATATGTGACGAACTGCTATGTTGCAGGAAGGAAGAGAATGCATAACAGAATAGGAAGACATGGATGACCATCCCTGCATGCATTTTTTTGGACTAGTTGGGTGGAAAAGGAACAGAAGATGCTTTGAAGGCTTAGTTAACTCAACACACAAACTTAGTCATGCTTATATCTTTTGGCTTTTGGTATAGGATGACAGATGTATGATGTTCCAACTCTTTACTTGAAATCGTCTGCTCACTAGGCTTTTGTTTTTGTATGTAACTGCACCTATTTGGTGCTTTTACTCTGAAATAAAAAGTACTACTCTCTATGCCCCAACTTATGTGGCACACTTTCCTTTTTAGTCCATCCCAGGAAAAATGTCACCTTTCTTTATTTGGCAATTATTTAATGGCACCATCCTTGCCCTTACTGGGTCCCACTTAACACTTAATTGTGAAGAAAAGTCAAAATTAAAAGTAAGCACTAAAGTGACTTTACGAAGGGAAATCTGGTAAATATAACAAAGTCTTCCCTTATTGTTTAAACTTCATGCCCGGTCAAACGGCGCCACATAAATTGGGATGGAGGGAGTACTACTCATTCAAGAAATGGAGCAAAATGCTCTTCTTACCGTCAGAACCATCCTGTGTTCCAAGCAGGTCAAAAGGTTTTGATGAATCACCATCAACCCTATAGTAACAAGTAACGAGTGTTAAAAGAAATCAAAATGTCAAAAAGTAATTGAAAGTTTCTCCTCGAATTTGTTCAGGTAAAGAAATTGTACCCAAGAGATACGACGGAACTCTTTGCATGAACTTCCGCAAGATGTTCAGATTTGACTACAAAGACAGACTCTTTTTAGTGACAATTTCCCATATAACATTAGAAGTCAAAGCAAGGAAATGTATGAACCTGTAAGAATTTTTTGCTGGGAATCAAGCTTTACTGTAACATCAGAACGTCGTATGGCTATTACACGACAAAGATATCCCTTCAAAGGCCCCACACGGATTCTCAGTGACTGCCCAACTGAAAACATTTCATTGTCATCCCCGCGCTTGACTGTGGAGAGAATAAAAACAGAAGTTTAAGGAATCAATATTTTAATTGTACGCAGTGTCTTGATCCGAGGCATCAATTAGAAAAAGAGCAGACTCCTAAAAAACATACAGCTGCTATTATCATCCTTCACTCTCCAAGATTTCTCAGGCGAAAGAGGGGATTTAGGTGATGATGAGAAATCTGCTAAACCTGAGGGACCAGGTTCACTTCCCTGGTTAAATAAAATATGCACAAAAATATTAGCGCAACAAATATGGATAACATACAAATATGATTAGTTTAAAAAAAAACAAAAGTACAGACCTTCCCGTTCGATACACCACCACTGCTTGCAATTCTTTCACACATCTGACCTTTGACACAGAGATAACCATTATTATCCTGTTCACTTTGGTCATATAGGAAGATGACACCTCTGTAAATCTGCTTCACAGTTCCTTGTTTATCCTGCATTTATTAATCCCCCATTACATCATTTCAGAAGACTAATGAAAAATAAAATGATGTTACTCCATCCCTGAATAACAGTCCACCTTCCCAGGGGATAACCTAGTGGGGAAACAACCTTGGGAATCAAGGTTTCCAAAGCCAGGAGAAGCATTAGTGAATTATTCTCATCTACCTAACCTTTGGTGGGCAGTGGTGGGAGATAGCAAGTCACTGGTGGATTAGATAAGTTGTGTGCGCACAAGTTGACTACACATCCATAATCACCCCAAAAAAAAAAAAGGTCGAACCTTCAAGGAACCATCCAAAACTCTAACCACATCACCGATTGAAATGACATTAGTTAGCTGGTCTTTCACAGTGAATAGCTTCTTATCAAAAGATGCACGCTTCAATTCACGCAGTTGAATGCTCACTACCACAGGTCTCTCTGATCCATATTTCATGATCTGAGAAATAATCACTTTAAAATAAGATATCATTCACCCAAAGCAAAATAAAGCCGATAGATACGAATATACCTTAAAGCTATCATCTTTCTCCTTGCCAATAATAATGCCAAAATCATTCCTACTGTAAAAGCACATAAGAACTTTTAAGCAAAAAGGGCAAATACAGGGGGGGGATTCCAAATTGGTGAACAGTAAGAGACGAAACCTACCCAAAAAATACAAGATCATCTACTTCAAAATTGTTTTCCATACTAGAGCTTGAAGAACTCTCCCCTTTCTCACCTCCTTTCTGACCAACCTTAAAATCATTTGTATTTCTCTTTTTCTTCCGATCACCATAAAGCTGGGTAAGCCAGTCTACATCCTGGGGTTCATCATTACTAGAAGGTTCAAACTTCAGGAGTTCAGCTTCAGTAGGCATTACACCCCAATAGCTCAATGAATCAGTCCCCACTTTTTTGTATAAATAACCATCCTTCAGCATCTTTCCATCAAGAATTTCAAACATTAGGTTTGTATCCCGATCTTTACGGTACTGGATTAGAGGCCGAAAGTCTCTGCAGTTAAATTACGGCAAAACATCACATACTTGCAACCTATTATATTGGAATAGTAACAAATGGAGTATGGTATTACTCGAGCTCTGTAGAGCTAATTAGTCTTGGTGCTGGAATAACTCCCTTCTTGGCAGCAACTCCTCCACCCTATAAATTTTAAAAACTCAGCTATCTGAGTAAGCTGAAAGTAAAAAATGAAAAGGTATGGAAACATAAATATGCTACATACTTTGAACAGTCTCAAACGAAACAAATGTACAATATTAGAAGTCTATGAATACTAAAGTATAGAGATGTTTTACGATCAACTTAAACCGTGACTTAAAATTAGGAATTAAAATCTCCACCAGTCAAATAAAAACCATAAACCCAGGTGAAAATGTACTTATAAGAATTCCCAGTTAGAGAAAACAACAGTGATAACAACCAATAATTCCCTGCATTTTTGCACTCTCATTTGAGACCTTCACATGGACAGCTCTCAGAAGAGCCTGTCTAACTCAAGACAACCTTTCTACAAGGAAATTCCAGCTAGTATAGATGTTACATGTGCCAGCACAGCTCAAAACCATTCAATCACCAGTCCTTCACTACCCAGTAGTTGCGGGCATGATATGCCTGCATGCATCTTTCGGTGTCTTTGGCAAGAGAGGAATCACAATGTTTTGATGACATTTCAACCCTTACCCACTTTTTGAAGTCAAAAGCATACTATACCTCTTTAGTTGGAGAAATCTCACCCCTGTACATAATCTTGGCTCCTACCTTAAGATTTTTATCAGTTTACTAACTTTAGCTCAACCCCATATGTTTTAGGTTTTTTTCTTTAGCTCCCTGTCCTTAGAAACGCACTGTACAGAAGCTAACATCTGCTTCTTCTGTAATTTTGCATCTCCTTGATGCGACTAATGAAATACCTTACTTCCATCAAAAAGATGTTCAGCTCTTGCAAAGAGGAAATCCAAAGCCCTTAAAAATGTATTCTAAGAAGACTAGTCAAATTATAATTTATAGGTGTATTGATGATAACCAGCATTTTTTTATCAGCGAGGATGATAACCAGCTTTTATGTAGCGGACTGCAGACGATATATATAAGCCTAAGCTAAATGAAAGTAGATTAATAAGATGTAAATCTGGATTGCTAAGTGCATAATTAGCTAAAAACTTATAAGTGCTTAGTCAAAATCAAGCATATATACTGATAGAGCATAGGAGCAAACATTAAAACAAAGAGAAGAGGAAGTACATTACTTTGATCTGAAATCGTAATATAATACAAAAATTAGAAGTATCTACATCGTGCAGTGCAGGAAATACTCAAATCAGAACCACCAATTAAGTACAAATGCACAAGACTAACAGCTCCAAGAAGATGTGCATTTCTTAGAAAGTTGAGGTCAAATAACCAAAGCACAATTACCCAGAAAACACGGGCAGCACCGTCCCTCCCTCCCCAGGTTTTTTCTCTTCCTTTTACTTCTGTTTCTTTTTGGGATGGGGAAGTGAAGAGAAGAAGGGAGTAGCATGTTATTCATCATATTGAAAAGAGTTATTAACATTAACAAAAACATAAAATAATTCTGAAAATCGAATATAAATTATTACAAATTTGTCAGCAATGGCTTGTAAGTCTACTCTTGGAATCAGCTTCACTGTCACTTTCTTCCGCGAATCATTCACTGTCACAACCTACAGACCACGATGAAACAGTTAGCAAGCACATAAAAGAAGGTGATTCATTATTGTTGCACTTGCATAACTTCTTAGACAAGTAAACTGAGGCCAATAAGCAGCATAAGTCATATTGCATTTACATGTACAATAAGAGAGATTAAATAGCAGCCAGCTGATGAAATTAATAGTACCTGTGCTAGATCACCCTTGTATATTCCACTTTTGACACGTGCCCACATGCCCTCAGAAATCCCGCTAGACTTCTTCCGGACAGCAATCAAATGAGAAACTTCATTCAGTGGAACAGGTGCCACTCTAGTTGAATATATACTACAAAGGCCTTTACATGCCTATACAAGCAGCTCGGTTTAGTCAGTTTAGAATGTCATTAAAGAATACTTTATCAAAAAGAACAAAAAATCAGTAACGAATGATCAGACTTCCACAGAAGCATCAAGGCCAGTTCAAGACCTAAGAATGTCATGATAAAGAAAAAAAAAGTAGGACCTCGTAAACGTCACATTGTTTGTCAGACTCGATATAAATATATCCCTTCACATGATCAAGTGCAAAAGCGGATATTATCTGCAGCTTTGTTCCTAAAGCAAGCAAGTCTATATACTTCTGCATAAGACAGAAAGCTGAGTGCCTCTCTCTTCCAACCTATTGAACAACGCAAATACAAAAAATAAAGCAACATAAGCTGTAAAACTAGAATGACAGTAGGAAAGAACTAAATGACAACAATCTGACAAATATGTATGAATGGCTTTTCACTTCGATGTCAATTACTATACCGTGCATTTAACTTTCCATATAGTTGGATCCTTGAGAGAAGGCACAAGTGTCTCCTGCTCAGACTGTCTCTTCCTCTCACCAGTATCTTCTGCATAGGTAACAAAACTAGAACCTGGTTTATAACGCTCCCTTAACATCCGCTCTAGCTCTTCTCCATCCATCTCCTCCTCTTTGATCACTGGGGGTTGGGGTGTTCTCACAGGTTCATTCTTGATTTCAACGTTACTTCCAAATTCTTCTTCAAGCAAATCTGTTTTTTACACCAAAGGGAGAACCACATTGATAAGATAAACAAACTCAAAATAGTTCTGGCACAGTGTACCTACCAAAAATAATAGTAACTCACTCCCCCCTTCCCTGATCACCCTGTGCAAATTAAAAAATGTTAAGCTCAGGTGCCGTGCTTATCTTGCCGCATTTATTAGGCCTAAACTGCTTATAGTTTAATCTAGAAGGAAGGTACGTTGGCTTATAAGCTCTCTTATTCTTCTTTTTTGCAACTTAGGCAATGCTGTTATTGTTAGAACAAGAAGCACATGATTCTATCATGTTTTGATTACACTTCTTTTGAGCAGAGGGTCTATTGGAAACAAGACTCTCTACCCCCACATCCACAAAGGTAGGGGTAAGGTCTGCATACATCCTACTCTCCCAGACCCTACTTGTGGGATTACATCGGGCACGTTGTTGTTGTTGTTGATCAGTAAGAGTTGAATCTATAGAGATAATAAAAAAATAAAAAAGTAAAAATCGAGAGGCAGCATTGACCAGCGTACAATTTGAAAATGGATAATCAGAGAGGTAATACACAACAAGCACCTGTACAGAGAAGATTGGGATAAATCAAGCTAGCAGCAATGAATATGAGCTGCTTATAAGTATGAAGCTTAATATAAGAAAGAATAATATATTAATTGTTCTAGGCCAAGAGAATTATGGTATTGGGGAGCTGTTGCTTAAAATACGCTCCTGTTTCCCTTTTATATAAATAATACACACAAAAGATGTCAATCAAAAGAAAACAGATAATCAACCACGCCTTGGACCGTGCATCTTCAAGGAATGTAAAATATAAATAGATTTGTCAAATATAATTTTTTTCCTTGTACGTACTATGTAGGGTACTGTCTAAACAACAGTCACTGAGAAACGTAAAATGATTTACAATCAAAAATACAAATTAAAAAGGAAAAAAACCAGAATCAGTACAAGACTGTGGTTTTGCTTAACATCGGCTTTTAGAACCCAAGTTTACTACAGAAAAGTGAATCCCGTTCAAACAAATAACTTCCAAGATAGCATAATGAAACCTACATGTATTCCTTTTCTCTTTGTTCATTTGCTAGGCAACAAAATCAGTAAATTTTAAACAAGACCTCCATGCTAAGTTAATTGGTGAAACCAAACAAAGAATGAACAAAAATATTACACCAATGGGTGCAATTTCAGAATAATTTTTCAACAGCAAATTTTAGCTTTAAAAGCCTAAGTTCTCAAAAAGTTCATAAGAACCTCAAACATGCAAAAAAAACACAAGTACGTGAAAACACATACTAGCATAGCCTATTATACAAACAGATTCACCAAAATCCCTAATTTCTCAGTCATTTTTCTGAATTATCCAAAACACGAACATACAGAACAAAGCAAAAAAGGAATTAGGTTACTGATATGCTGTCTCGTATACCTTCAAACAACTTTTTACAGCTAATCCTTCAAAATGCTCAAATCCTAAAACCTTTGTCTTACCTCAAACATGCATAAGAAAACCACAAGTGTGTAAACATGCATACGAAGCCTACTACATAAATAGATTCACCAAAATCCCTAATTTCTCATCAGATTTTTGAGTTATCCAAAACGCGATTACATAGAACAAATCAAAGAGGAACAAGGTCACTGCTATGCTATCTCGTATACTTACAAACAACTTTTTACAGGTAATCCTTCAAAAGCTTAAAGTCTTAAAACCTTTATTTAAACCTCAAACATGCAAATGAGCAGTCAAAAAAATCTATGACAATGCAGACCGGTTACACAAACAGATTTACCAAAAATCCCTAATTTCTCAGACAGTTGTCTGAATTATCCAATACGCGAATATACAGAACAAAGCAAAAAGGAACTAGGTCACTGCTATGCCGTCTCATATACCTTCAAACAATATTTTACAGCTAATCCTTCAAAATCCTCGACTCTTAAAACCTTTATCTAACCACAAACATGCAAACAAATAGTCAAAAAAATCTACAGCAATGCAGACCAGTATAGCTTTAAACCAACCGATTTACTGAAAATCCCTAATTTCTCAGTCATTTCCGCTAAACATTCAAAATCTGAAAAGGAGTTGAGTGTCAGCTGTAACGTATACCTTCGTCGAAGAAATCAGAGTCACTGAAATCAAAATCAGAGTCATCGTCGTCGTCGTCGTCGACCTCGTAAGCAACGTCGTCGACGAACTGAAGAACACTGCGATCTTTTCTTTTCCGGCCACCGGTTTTATCGTCATCGAAATCGTCGCTGGAGTTACGCTTTCGTTTTCCGGCCGACGACGAGGCTTTGCCGTCGGTGACTTTTTCCTTACCCTTTTGTAAGACCGATTTTCTCCCCATTTTTGCTTCTACAGCATCACAGAGAGAGTGTGAGAAAGAAGTGAAACGATGAAATCACTGAAATGACACGTCCAATATTTCCCAAAACACTTTTATATTAGGGGTTAATTTTTTGATAAATTATGAATTATTTTTATTTTGTATTTGGCGATAAAAAAAATGACAGTCCGATATACTAATTTCTTGTTTGTAAAGGGATCGGACGCCAAGGATTTGTTCTCTGACAGCTCGATGTATTAGGTTTTTGTTATATGCGGTGGATTTGAAAAACAATCAAATTGTAAAGGTTTATTGTATGACAGCTCGATGGACTAAGTTTTGTTATAGAGCGGATTTGAAAAAGAATCGAACTGCAAAGATTTATTGTGTGACAACCCATGCAGTCCGTGTGAATCAAATATTGTATTGATGATTCACACGGTTTTCTACCATATGTAGTTCAATTTCATTGTTTTTACTTAATTCTTAAGTTAAGAGAAGATCAGAAATTGTTGAAAAAACAACAAAAACTTGATAATTACGTATTTACAAAATACCGTCTCTAATGCACAATTCAATACTAAGTTATTGTTATGGATTGAATTTGAAAAAAAAATCAAACTATAAAAATTTATTGAATAACGGTTTGATGCACTAAGTTCTTATTATGGATTGAATTTGAGAAAGGACAATAAGAATTTATTGTATTTGCATTTCAGCAAACTTAGCTTAAGATTTTTAATTTGAAATTAATCTATATCTAAAAAATACATATTATATTGTATTACATGTGGGATAATAATATAGAGATTAGTAAGTATGAGATAAGAATAAGAAAAATATTTTTTCTCTTTACCTAAAGTTTTTAGGGAATAATATTACTAGCATTCAAAAATAAGAGTTTATTCTAATTTTGTTATGTTTAATTCAAATGTGTAGTTCTTATTACTTATACATTCATTTTTAGTTTAATGAATCGTAAAAATCTATCCATTAAATAACCTCATCATTATTTAATATTAGTGAAATAGACCGCGCGAATATCTTATTAGATACATAATTTTTTTTAATACCTAAATATAAAAAAACGTTTGATAAATTAAAAATCATGATTCTATGTTTGATAAAATAAAAATCATGATTCTATGTCTTTATTTAAGCATACTTAATGTTTTAAATGCTAATAAAGACTATTATAAAAATAAAAATAAAAACTTGTAAAAGTCACTACAAAGAAATTATCAGAAATTTTAGATATTGTTTCCAACTTGAACTTTCACACTTAAGTGACAATTTTCTTTCATCACATGCAACAAAATATATCTTATTCTCTTCAATATATATAGTGGAGGAATATTGTCTAGCATTTTTAAAAAAAAATTGGGGCTCACATTCTCTTGATTTCAAAAAATATAACTCAATTTACATTTAAAAATTTAAACCTTTGAATTCTCACCCAAATGCATTATGCATATTTATGTGTAGAGTTGTAACTACTAATGGACGAAAACATATTAAATCAACAAACATTACTTCCATAGCTCCATGTCACTTCTCAATAAACATTCGCTTCCTAATAATAGATGTAATATCAACAACATAAATCATTGATAATCGTCATAAGTAAGTTAACATTTAATTTAACGTGTGTGATAATTTTTTTAAAAAATAAAATGTAAATCTTGATCCTAAGAAAAAAATATACACAACTAACAAAGCATTACCTTCTTAGCTCCATTATATTACTTTTCAATAAAAATCTGTTTTTCACATAGAAAAACAACATAAAACATTGAAAATCATCATAAGTAAACTAATAACTAAGTAAGTGACTGGTCAAATCCAAAATAAAATTATAGTCCTAATAATGCAAAGAAAAGATAATTGAAAATTAGAAGGAGATGAAGAAAACATATTAGGACAAAATTCTACGTATCTGAGCAAGAAATAATGCAAAAGGGGTAAAAAATGGTTTCTAGTCTTTATTAATTTTAATTCGGTGTTGGTGTAATTGTTTAATTATTATCTTGGTGAAATTACAAATTACAATTGCAAACTAAAAGGAAGAAAATAAAATCTCTTCAGGTTGAGACGTGAATATCTCGCTCTCTTTAAGGTGATTCAAGTCTATTGCAATAAAAATAATTCACGGGTCCAACATAATCTTCTTGGCTTGTCTCCCCAAGATACAACAACTTATTCATAATGTATAAGTCAACAAATTTTGGATAAGAGTTGAGTCCAAAACTCTACAAAAAGAACATATTTCTTCCAAATTTTGGATAAGAGTTGAGTCCAAAACTCTACAAAAAGAACACATTTATTTAACTACTAATAAGAACTCTCTTTTTGACCAATTTTTATGCACTTTATGTTTTTTTGTACACAAAATAAAATAAGACTATCACTATTTATAGGTGAGAAAGTCTAGCTTACAATAAATAAAAATAATATGGAAAATTTAATAAGGTAAATGAATAGTCTAAAATCTAAATCTAAATGTTACATAAGATAGATAAAGAAATGCATATAATGCTGATTTAAGGTTGTGTGGGGCGGGTGAGATGCGGAGCGGATTGAGGTGGATTTTTTAAAACTAATGCAAGGCGAGGCATGTTGTGGGTATATGTGACTTTATGTGGGCTCAAACTTAATTTTAACTTTTTTATATGTTATAAGAATGATAGAATATTATTTATTAAGATAATCTCTTTTAAAGCTACTAAAATATTCAAGATAGTAAATTAAAATGGTTCAATAAAAAATAATGCAATTTCTTACATGTTTCCCAATTGACCTCTAAAAAATAAAATTTTAAGTCACTATCTTATTAAACTAATACAACTTAATGAAAAAAGAACTATTTTTATGAATTTTATTTTTAATATCAAATTTAACTAGAAAAAAAATATTAAAAAAATTATGCAGGGCGGGTGGGGGTGGGGGGGAGGTTGAAGACGAAAAAAGTTGTTATGTGGGCGGGGCAAATTAAAAATTTTGTGGGTTAAGCTCAATCCTCCCCGCTCCCACCCCGCACCGCCTCATTGCCATCCTTGGTTAAAATTGTCGAAGTTAGATCAAAATCTAGTTGAAATTATCTAAGTCAAAATCAAAATTCAGTTAAAATTGTCAAACTTTAGATCTGATAACTTGATAACTGAAGTTAAGTATTTGAAAATTTCATTTTAGATGAAAAATTGAAGTTCAAAACTTCTAAATCAAAACTTTGATATTGAAAATTTACAAATCTAGACTGAAATTTTTGAGTATAAATTATTTCATATCAATCACTATTCATATCTTACGAAATTCAAATATATTTTTTCCCAAACTAAAGTTCGTTTTTCTTTGCAATTTTTTTTTAAACTTTCTTCATCTATAATTGCTAAGCTTATATATGTTGTACATAAAAAAGGGAGACAAATAGAATTGTTTGTCACATTGCTAGTTCTTAAGCACATCACTATTCACCATTTCACCAAGGAAGAAAAGAGCAACAAAAGGTTTTGTATCAAATTGACCTCTTTAGGCTATAATTTAAATACTTTCTGAAAATTGACTAGACTTTAAATAATGCATACATGAGTACAATTCATAAATAGTTATTTTCAGATAATGTAATTAAAAGATAATAATTATGAACAAATATAATTGAAACATCAATTCTATTAAAATTGACCCACATTTTAGAATGCTACCAAAATTATCTATATTGACAACTCGTTTTTCCTAAGCGTTTTGAAAAGAAAAACGTTAAAGATTTTAGGGAAAATTTTGCATTAAACTATTAATTCAAAATAAATGTCATAGCAACAGTTTCAATTAATTCTAATTCATAGCAAACACTTTGTCATTCAGAGAATCTCGCTCGCCTCTCTAACTTTATACAAACACAAATGTATAAAATGTGTTTGTATAAAATGAGAGAGAATTGTATATACAAATACAAATACATATCTTTTCGTCCTATACACTTATAATTATACAAATACAGATCTTCTCCTGCCCAGTTCTCTTTTGTCTTTCTTTCTTTCTCGCTTTATACAACACAATGTATAATTTGTGTTGTCTAAAACGAGAGAGATTTGGTATACAAATACTTTAATTCGATTTAATTGTATACAAATTTAAATTTTATGCAAATGTACAAACATAATCATTGATACATATACATAGTAGTTACATATATATAATTATCTAACTGATATACATATACAATGCTGTGCTTTTATACAAACGAGATGTCTGCCTGCGATTTTACAAATCAGATACTCCATAACAAACTATGTTTGCTATGGAGCGCAAATAATAACATTATAGCTATAGACCACTAATATGATTTTTATGTTTGCTATTCCTAAAATTTTGCACAAGATTTTATCATGAACATTGCCGTTGGTGTTGGGCTGTTGTTGTAGCCCATACTAGTCCAATGAGATTGTCCACAACATGTTACAAGTTTTAGAAGAGTTCAAAAACTTAAACGTGAAGTAAATTGGAGTTAAATTTCAAATCATGAATTTTCGATATTATTAGCTATTTGGATTGAATGATTACTACTCATTCACATTGAATGTTTACGCTAAATATGTAGTCAGAAATTAAATGAGATACATATTACAAATTAATCAAATTAAGTGAATAATATATGTATACACATTATATATATCGTGTATTCATTGATTTGATATAAACTTAAAATGTGTATAAATTAATGTTTACAGTGTAATATCAAATACCATGAGCAATTTCAACAGTCTCTATTAATGAAACGATTGATAAAAACTTCACAAATTATTGAAATCAAGATTAAAACATTGGTAGTGATAGTTTAAAGTTAAAAAGGAAAAGAAAAAGAAAGTATACGTGTGAAGAAAATCCAAATAATTTGGACTCTTCAAAATTAAGTAATATATTGACAGAAGCTATTTTGAGGTATTTCCAGAAAAAGAAAATAACCCAATAACACTTTATCAAAAAGATTATTTTTGACCTACTCCATTTTCTTTTGAAACTTTTCATCTTTACACAAATTTGCCAATCTGATTCACCGCTTACTTTTTCATAGTTGGTATACATAATTTATATATTGATTATATATGGATATACACATAATATATATAGAGATTATACATTTGATTGTAAAAGCGAAACAAAAATTTGAAGCTTATGGGTTCATGATTCTAAGCTAATAATTCCTACTAAATAAATTTCTGAAAATATATATAATGTTTGAACCACACAATTATAGTAATTTAATTAAGTAGTTATATGAACGATTATCAAGATTAATAATTAATTATAAAATACAATATAAGAAAGAGCAAGAGTTGCACTAGGAGAAGGTAAATTCCAATGGGTCAATAAATATTTCACATATAGTTTTACCATATGAAATCAAACAAAATAAAACTAAAAATTAAGTTGAGGAAAAAAAACTAGTTTTTTTTTTTTGGAATAATTTCCAAACTATAACTCATTTTTTGAATTCACAATATATACTTATTTTTCAGCAGTAGAAATCATCTTCATCTCCTTTTCATTTGCTTCCATTTGATCTCTAAACCTTTTATAAATATCACTCTTGTAATACTCCATAGTTCTCTTAACCAAAATCAACGAAACAAGAGCTCCAAATAAATTAACACAAGCTAATATGATAAAAGAATTTCTATAACATTGTTTACCAATGCAAGTCAATTCTTTCACCATTAATCTTGTCAACCCTTTACTTTCTAGTTGCTTCAATGCTTCTTTATCATATAGTCTCCCCACAACTTGCACATTCAATATGTACGATCCAAGTGGACTAGCCAATTGACCACAATTGAACAACGTTGAGTAATACTTCAGTCCAAAGAGCTCTGATATTATGATGAAAAGAAGAGTCAATTGGACACCAAAAGAGAAACCTATAAGTAATGATGCCACATAGACTGAACCAGAGAATGGGAATGCAATGATGAGATCGCCTATAGCGGGCAAGATGAGAGCTAAGGTCATCATTAGTGTGCGAGGGACTTTCCACTTTAAAAGAAGTTTTTCTGAGATGAATCCTGAGCAAACCCTACCAAAATAGTTCCATATACTCATTAGGGACACAAATGTGCTAATGGTATGTTGTGGATACCCTAAGGACTCACCAATTTGTCCTAAATTATCTATTGATGTTAAACTACACCCTAGTCCACAAAAAGTTGCCACAAATAAAATCAACATGTCTATACTCAATAAGGCTTGTAATATGGTATAATCCTCACCCCTTTTTGGCTTCTTGAATATGTCACTAAAACATCCAACCTCCTCCTTCTCTTGTATTTTCACCATGGAAGAATATTCCGGCAACTCGATTTCCGACACCGGCAAAGGAGGTTCTTCAACAATAACCCTAGAAGGTACACTTTCCAATTCTTTCTTTTTCAACTTCCAACTTGTATACTCCTCCCTTATTGCAACAAAAAATGGACAAAATAACACCACACAAACTATAGTGGCACATGCAACATAACCAATGTGTGAGAAATCAATGTACTTTTGTGCAATTGTCATCCCCATCAATAACAAAGCCAATATAATTGATATTACAAGAGTCACATTAAATACTTTCACCTCATTAGGATGTCTAGAAAATTTCTTCTCCCTAATACTAAATATGAAAATCATCGATAAGAGTGCAGGTAGCCAAGCAATTAAAAGTATCAACGACTTCGAATCATTACCATAAATAGCCAAATAAAGTTGTGTAAATATTGCACCACTTAACCCTACAAAACCCTTCATTAATCCCAACATCATCCCTCTACTATGTGGGAAATTTTTAACACATGTAACAAGTGAACCAGTATTAGCAAAATTTTGTGAATTTGCACCAATACATATGTACACACACATATGCCATATTTTAGGTGTTGCAATTTTTTTGGTCACGGCTAGCCATATTAAAAAATATCCACTTAAATTCATTAGTGATCCGATTAAAAGAACGAACCAAGTAGGCGTTACCTCGGCTAAAAGACCAGAAAGGACACCAACATTAGCACCCAAATCTTTGAATGTACTAAGAAGATTGAGGGTAGTTTGGTCATATCCAAGAGTCGATTTTATAGTTTTCGAATAAACACCAAATAAATATGTTGCACCTGCACCAGCCATGATCAAGTATGAAGCAAACATCATGAACCATCGTCCACGAAGAAATTGCAAAGTAAAATTGCATAATTTAAAATCATGAGCCATTATTTTGATAATTTTTTTTTATTTTTTGAAGTGTTTAAACTATGGTGTTATGAGTTATATAGAGGTTTTATTTATGAGAATTTTGTGTATATAGGATGTTACTTGTTAGTTCTATTAAGGATAAAATACTTATAAGCGTTATGTAGTGTAATTTGGTTAGAAGAGGGAAATAATTAAAGAGTCATTATATATTTATGTTAATTCTATTATTGGATAAAAGGTTAAAGTTGATATAGTTTTTGAGTTTATGGAGTCTTTGGTATAAATAAGATATTATTTGATTTGGAAAAGATATCAATTATTCATGTTTGACATGAAGTGTTATTGGATATTTACGTAAAATAATCATAATTATATTAATTTGTTGATTTTACGTCGAATTATATTAATTATTAATTTAAGTCTATTAAAAATTAACAGTCGATTTCCTACAAAACCTTACAAAGATAAGAATAAGTTCTGATATATTATACTTTGTCGATAAGTATTTACATATTCATGAAGTATATGTATATAAATATGTTAATATGGTTAAATAATATATCTTTTTACTTTATTTCTTAATTAGTAAATTAAATTACTTGATTTGGTATTTAATTAACGGGGGCAAATAAATATTTTTTTCTATGAATAGTGTCGTACACATGCACAAATTGCTTAGAAGGACTAATTATTCATGGAGTATAACTCCTTTTTTCCTCTAAAAATTAGGGATTTCTATAGTTTTGGACCAGTATCCTTTAAATTAGGGAATTTAATATTCAACAAATTTACTACCATGAAAGAATAAGAAGTGTGCCATAAGAATTTAAAATTTATGAGTTTAATATATTTAATTTATTTTTTTAAAATTATATGTGATGCTTATCATATATTTTTTATTGATAATTATCTTACAAGTGATAAAATACTATGCATATAGTCATAAATTAAAAATATGTCGCTTAATCATATGATTAAATGATAAAAATTTCATTTGCTACATCACAAAGAATGAAGATAAACAAATCAGGGGCGGATGTGCCCAGGATTCATCTAAATCTATAATTTTTGATACATAATATAATTAAATATTTTATATAAAATTTAATAAATATTAAATATGAATCCATAATTTTAACGGTACAAGAAGTTCTACTGTTTTTTTAAAGATCAAATAGATGGAATAAGGCTACACTATAACAAAAAAGACATTAAGTGGTAATAGAGATTAATATTTATTATCGCAAAAATATTTAGCGGTAATTGAGTTAATATCATTGCAGTCAGAGTCGCTAAAATTTTAAGTGGCAATTATATATAGAAAGTGTTAATATCGTTGCATTCAGAGTCACTAAAATCTTTAGCAATATTTATATATAAAGTGATAGTTATAAATTCGCACATTATATTATTGTCACAAAATATATAATAACGACAATTATATTATTGTCCTTAATTAAGTTATAGTGGTACCTAATGAAATGCAAAGTTATTGGTGATCCTCTTGAAGGGAGGGGACCTCGTTCCTAAAAAAGAAACTTCCTACTTGGCCCCGCTCCCTTAATAAAGACGGATAAGAAAAATTCGAATTAGGGCTACTTCGAAAATAATTACTTACAAGGGTTGTATTGAAAAAAATTATTTTTACAAAAAAACTAAATTTGAAACTTCTGATTACGACGAAAAACAGAATATTCATCGCCTATCAAAGTAGATTAGTTATTTATGAGTCACATTTATTGCACCTGAAAGTTGGCATGCCTAAATGCTACGTACTCATAATTAATTATACTTGTCAGCTCTTGAAAGTGAGAGCCTCCAAAAATAAATGGTGAAATATCAAAATTGATATATCAATACAATACATTGAATTTGATTTCTTTGTCATACAACCCAAGTTAGATAGACCCGCCTTTCATAACATAAAAAAAAAGATAGAACGAAGGGCGAATTTCTCAATTTGACTGAATTTAATTTCTTTAATCATACAATCCAAATTTTTAGAGCTTGAAATTGAGATCTTTTCATTTGTCTCACTGTATTTCTTTAGTAATAGACACAATTTTAATATGTGTGCTTCATGTAAAGATCAATATATTATTATATATGGGGCACACTTGATCTCCATTATTATTGGATTCTCAATTTTTTTTAAAATTAAATTATTAATTACTAGATCAAACAAATAATTGCTTTAAAAAAATGACCACTTGCTACTGTTTTCGAATATTTCAACACCACATATTTTGGTCAAACAAAACAGATATCCTTTCCACACAAAGTTCAACAAGTCAAACTATAATACTCCAATTATTAAGGATTATAACTAGTTATGATATTTATCACTGATCTCATGAAATAATAGCTCGTAAATAATAAATCATTATTTATAATTCGTTACTAAATAAAATTGGCAATGAAATAAAGGGGTTAGCTTGCACTTCACTTTCATTTAATTTATATATATACCGTCTTTTCTTTTTAATTGGACCCTACTTACAAATTTTACTTTATTTTTCTTTATTTCGCTCGCTAACAATATCTTCATATTCTGAATTGTCAACCTTTCTTTTTTCTTGGAAAAAAAAGGTAAAGAATATATGTTGTTTGAAATAGTTTTTAACTTAAACTAACTCCGTATGTCTGTAATAATGACAATGATATTATTGAAACATGTTTAAACGTGAGACTCCATAACAATATAACATACAGAAAATTAAGTAAAGGAAAGTACACGTGAGAGAAAATATCAAAAATATAGTTCATACATGTACTATATTACAAAAAGATACCAAAAACTATCTAAAAATCTTTAATTTCTTTTTCTTCTATTCAACATTTTTGTCTTCTTACAATTCATTCCTAATCTACCCCTTACTAGTACCATTTTGTGCCAATGTCATTTCCATCTCATCATTCTTAGCTTCTTCTCTAAATTTCTTATAAATATCACTCTTATAAAACTTCCTAGTCCTAATCACTAAAATAATTGAAACAAAAGCCCCAAAAATAGTAACTAATGTTATAATAATAAAAGCTAATTTGAAACACTCAACTCCATCACAATTCAAATCTTCACCGTCCCCTCTTCTCCTTCCCAATACCTTCAATTGTTTTTCTGCCTCTTTATCATATAAATAACCAGCCACTCTTACATTAAGCACATATGAACCAATTGGACTTGCTACTGACCCAAAATTATATAATGTTGAGTAGTATTTTAGTCCAAAAAGTTCAGAAATTATTGCAAAAAGTAATGGCCATTGTGCACCAAAACAAAATCCAATAATTATGGATGCAATGTATAGTCCACTAGGCACATTAAATGCAATTAAAATGTGGCCTATGCAAGAGACTACTAGTGTTATGGTTAGGGCTAAAGGTCTTGGAAATTTGTATTTTTTCAAAAAATATTCTGATAAGAAACCAGCCACTACTCTTCCCAAATAATTCCATATACTTACTAAGGACACAAATGTACTAATACTCTTTTTAGGGTACCCTAGTGATGTCCCAATTTGTCCCAAGTTGTCTATAGCTGTTAATGTCCCACCAACTCCACAAATTGTAGCAATAAATAGTATTAGCATGTCTAGACTGAATAGAGCTTGGAGTATAGTAAAGTCTTCTCCCCGGGCTGGCGGTTGAAAAACTGTCTTCCAACAAGAAACTGAAACCTTTGGATCTTTTAAGTCAACATCACTAGTTTTTAACTTTTCTTGAACAATACCATCCAAACCTTGTTTCTCGAAAGTAGTGTCAGTAGTCACAACTGCTGATGATGGTGGTGATGGTAGTTGAGGAGCCTCACTTTTAGGGCTTTCAGTTACAACTTTGACCTTGGAAATACTATCCAAGGCGAGTTTCTTCGCATTCCATGAATTGATTTCCTCCTTTATAACCAAACCAAGTGGTAAGAAAAGCAAGAATATTACAAGAGCTGCACTCAAACCATACTCCACCCTCGTGAAATCGAATTTCTTTTGAAGTATGATAATCACCATGAGATATCCAGCTAGAACAAGCGACATGTACAAAAACTTATAGAACACTTTAAGTTCATGTGCGATTCTAACAACTTGTATAATCCTAATTGTACGTAAAAAAACAAAAGAAATAGCAGCTGGTAACCAACCAATAAGTAAAATTAAAGACTTAGAATCATTACCATAAAGTGCATGAAAAATTTGTGTTAAAATTGCACCACTTAAACCAACAAAACCTTTGAGTAATCCAAGAACAGCACCACGTGACTCTGGAAAATTTTTAACACATGTCACAAGTGCACCAGTATTAGCAAAAGATTGTGAATTTCCACCAATACAAATATATAAACACATTAACCAAACTTTTGTTGACATTTTTTTGGTCACGGCCATCCATATCATAAAATAACCAAAAAAATTTAATATAGCCCCAATTGAAAGAACAACCCATGGTGGTGAAATTTCATTGATTAGACCTGATAAAATACCAACATTTGACCCTAAATCTTTGAAAAAACTTAGTAGATTGAGGGTAGTTTGGTCATATCCTAAGGAAGATTTTATGTCACTAGAATATAAACCGAACATGTAGGTGGCACCCGCGGCTGATAGGATCAACATGGTTCCAAACACCATGAACCATCGGCTCACGAGGACTCGGATAGGTAGGTTCATCGTCATGTTGTAATATGATCGATGATCGATCGAGGTGATAAATATCTTATCGAATTGATTTAAGTGAAGAAAAAGTTGTTAGGATGATATTTCATTTGTAGTTGTATACATGAAATGTGCATATTTATATAGACCTCATCTTAACACACCTACCATAGTCATGCACCCCCCCCCCCCCACCTAAAAAAAATAAAAATCCAACACTACCTTATTAAGGGTGGGGGGTGGGGGTAGGGGGTAGTCTAAAACATAGAGTTTATAGTTGACTTGAGCAAGTTTCTTGGAAAGAAGGGTGGACAAAGAAAGATATATTTTAGAAAAAATCTATCAAATTGAAGACTAAAATTGTAGTAATATTTTATTGGTCTGAAAAAATAATTGAAGCAATCATATTTTATACGAGATATTTGATTTTGTAATTCATTACAAATATAATTTTATCTATATTATAGGATCTTTTGCATATATGGAAGATCAACACAATAACTTATTTTTTATATCGTTATTTTTACTGATCATTGTAAGTTAGTACAAGATTTCATTTTCTAATAGTATATTTTTATTTGAATTGAGTATTACAAAATCGTTATCTTTTATTGTTCAAATTGTAAATTATTAGCACGAGATTTTATTTTCTAATAGTATATTTTTATTTGAATGAGTATATTACAAAATATTTTAGCTATATTATAGGAACTTTTTTATATATGGAAGATCAACACAATAAATAACTTTTTATATCGTTATTTTTTACCGTTCAAATTATAAGTTGACAGGGATCTCATTATATATATATTTTTATTTGGATGAGTCATGAAATACGTGACATTAATATTGTGGGGTAATTAATTATACTCATCGACCAATGAATACTATATATGCCCTACAAGTGCAACTTGTAGTTCGAGTCATTATTATAAATCTTGAATTTAATATGACAAAATAAATTGTTTTCTGATTAATTTACCTTTCATTTTCCTTATTTATATTCTTAAAAGAAAGTATAAAAAATTAGAATTTATTAATAGTTGAGGAATTAGAAGCGTTAATTTTTTACGATTTTACCCTCATGAAAGCAAATGTAAAACAATTTTTTTTATGAGGGTATATTGTTAATTTGTTGCAGTAAACTTACAACGTGGAATATTTTTTTTCTTTAAAAAGATTGATTTCTTTTCAATTTAATTTTATCTGTTATATACAACATTTTATTATATAATGTCCATTATTGATCGAACATGTGGCCATAAAAAAACAATAAAAAATATCTAAGGGTCAATCAACTTGATACGTTTTATCATTTAATTTAAACGTCGAAAATTAACCTCTAAAAAAGGTGAAGAAAACGACTAATTAATTAGTACCTCATTTGTACGCAATGTGTTTTCCAGCTATAACAAAAATAATTTTTAGTGACGATAAATATGCATTTAACAAATAGAGTTAGAACTTTACTGGATTAGTTAATTGATATTAGATTCAATGTTGTTATAAGTTTTAGAGTATTAAAATGTATTTGTCACCAGTGGCGGAGCTAGAAATTTTAATAAGGGGATTCAAAATTTGAGAAGTAAACACACGAACTAGTGGAAGGGGGTTCGACATCTATTATACATACCTAAAAAATAATTTTAACCATGTATAAATAGTAATATTTTTTGTCGAGGGAACCCCCTCATTATATGTTGCCTCCGCCCCTATTTGTCACCAGTATTGCTTCTAAAAATATATATATTTAGCAGCAATTAAGCTATTGTCATTAATTAATTATCGCTAAAATTTATTTTTGGTACAGTGTCTACAAATAAACAAAAAAAAATGATAAATATAAAGTATGAGATCAAATAATTATTAGGAAGCACTTTATTTGTTAGTATGAATTCAAATTTAATCAACTTTAGTATAAATATCAAATACGAAATAAAAAGAGAAAAATAATAATAAAATTAATCAAACCTTAGTCGGTAGCTAATGTCCAATTTTAGACAACTTGGATGAAGTGGTACAAAGTACAAAATAACTCATAATTACAATTTGATAAAAGACGTTATCACTTTTTTTGTATTTTATATTATCGATCTCTTATGTTTGTCTTAATATAAAGATCCTTTTTTTAAATTCCGTACATATTATCTTCTTTATATGTCACTCGGACAATTACATTAGTATATTGCTATTATGCTATTTTTTTTCTTTATTTGATTTATTCATTTTAAATCTCTAAGTTACGTTTGACATATTAAAATCCATATTCTACTTTTGTTATTGTGAAAGTGTATATAGTTAAACCAAATATACATATATAAAAAGTAATAGTAGGGGACGATATATCGTATAATCAACTGACTTAACTAATTATATCATTTTTAGATTTTAACACAAAGTAGGATATATATGTGGAAATCATTAAAATTAATTTTAAAAATTTATCGTGAACCTATATTTGTTTAGGCAAAAAAAGTTAACAATAAGAATCTAAAAGTTAAATTATGAAAGTTTTAAAATTGCCTTTTTATAATAATATCTATTCTTTTAAAATTGTGAATCCGCCTCTGCACCTAACACGTCCTCCTCTAGACTTCGATTGACAAGTAAAACACATATTCAATACGTATCATTACTTATATTTTTTGTGGTGTAGAGTTCTTATCAATAATTCAAGATTTGTATTATTTGACTAAGTAAAGATTAAGTTTATGAACCATACACGTGATTTTGAATTGGTCCTTGTGATAACCAATCATAAAATAGTCAATAATTAGGAAACAATTTTAGACTTAAAATACCCTAATAAAGTAGATATTTTCAAATTATTTTTGATATGATAAACGATAGTAACTAAAAACATAAAAGAATTATCACTGGCGTATTGAAAATGACCTACATTTATCTTTTTTACATATTGGACCTCGATTATCCTTAACAATAAGTTTCGGATAAGAATATCTATTCGTAACCTATTAAACACCAATCGTCCTTTACCATTAAAAATGTCACTATTATGGTGGTTTTCTAAGAATTCATCATTATTAAAGGATAAAGAAATTGCGCTAAATCCAGATTTTATTTTCATTTTGATTGGCTCTTTTTCGATTTTTTTAAAATCCATGCTATTAGCTATATTCTTGCAAACTTTTAACATATTTTAAAAGTTCTGATTTATTTTATTTGTCTAATTCAAATTTTGATGTGATGTTTTTAATGACCATACAAACTATTAATGTATGATTTTTTTCCAAAAAATTATATGACTGTATTGTTAATTGAATGATACTCATAATTATCCCAAAAAATCTGGGATACGGCACTTAGATAAAGACATAATATTAATTTTCTGTGTAATTGGTTGGCATAATCACACCTAATTAATTAAATTGATTAGAATATGATTATTTTTATACATTTAATTTGATCTTAATTATGAGTTTATGACTGTTGGTCACGTTCATATCTGTTGTCATGTGAATCCTTCTTCAAATTAGGTTGTAATATTCATACCATAATTATATAATACCACAATTATATCGTACCTAATACCTCCATAAATAAGTTATTTTTCACTATTTAATTTTTGATTCCGTTTGCATAAGTCGTGTTAAAATAATTTTGAAATCATAGGTTAGAGTTCAATTTCTGACAGATCGTCTAAGAACTTGCCTTTGTCTCCACTCATGAATGATAATTAGTAGTAATTTTTATGAATGAACCTGCCACAAATTCTGCTTGATTATTAGGATTTTCGTATAAATTATTTCGTAAATATGAATTAAATTGTCCACAAATTTTGACAGATTATTAAGAGTTTTTAAAAAATTTCACAGAATCAAATTGATCTAAATCAACTTCAAATTTGATATTTATTTCTATGATGAATCATGTTATGTTTAATTAATTTATAGCCACTTATTTAAAATTCTACTATGACCTACATGTAGACTATTAGTAGCAAGGAATCAAAATATTAAATTCTATAATTGGTTAGAATCTCTAATAAATAATACCACGTATAATTTTTTTTCCTATACATATAGTCAATGCCCTAATAGTTACGTAATAGTAGTCAAAGGAAGTAAAAGAACAAACAAAAAGATGACGTATGTAATAATAATTGAGATTTAAATTTCATATTTATAGATATTTAATTTTTTAAAACATAAATATGTTATGTTTAGCTCTAATAAATATGCACATTAAGAAAGATGTGCTAAAGCCTTACCGGTATTAGTTAATTGTTATTATATTTAATGTCGCTATAAGTTTTATGGACATTTATAAAAAGTGTTAATTGCTCTTTAAAAAATAATAATTAAGCTATTATTATGAATTAGTTACGATTAAAAATTATTTGTAATATAATGCTAATTCAATTGAACTCATATTCAAACTTGTCCACCTGACCTTCATAGGTTTCTTGATAATCTCAATGGTTTATGTTATATTTAAGACAAAAAAATTTTATGTAATGTACCCTCTATGTAATTGTATAAATAGAGTCATGCTATGTGATACACTTGAAGATTATTGTTTATTTATTTATTTATTTATTATAGTAATAAAATTTAAAACTAAAGGGTGTATATTAAATGGGTTCCATAATTTTGATAAAAAATGTAATTTTTTTTAAAAAAATACTCTTGTTAAAGCAGATACGTGAAAGTGCCTGCTTCAGCCTCAAACTCTCTCTCGTATAATAGGAGAAATTTAGTTTCTTGACCTTTCAATATTGCTATTATTTTAATATAATTTTACAACATTTCTTTTATTTTTCGAATAAATACCCCTTTTTTTTTATTAAGTTGCTACATGCTGGAAAACAGTTGTCAATTTGTCATTCAAATTCGATACCCAATGGTCGGTCAAGTAAATTAATTATTTAACATTTTACCTATTTTGTTGGGGAAAAACAAATTTCTATTTTAAAATACAATCATTTAATTAATTTCTCTTGGAGAAGTTAACTACTTTTCCTAATCAAGTTGTTTAGTTTACTAATTCCAATTGTTGGGTCAAATTGATCTTATCTATGTCTACATGTGACTATAATTAGTGACGTTTTAATAAGTTGAAAACACATAGGATGTGTTTGGCGAGGAAAATATTTTTCAATTTTTTAATATTTGATTTATCAGAATATTTTTACAAAATATTTTTTCTAAATAAGTTCTTTAAAATTAAGGAGATTGACTTTCCTAACAAAAGTATGGAAAATAAGTTTCATAAACACGTTGATATTATCCTCCACCATCCAATAAACGCGACTTCACCTTCACACTGATAACCAATAAATCGAATAGAGTAAACTTTAAAATCAAATCGAACCGATCGATACATAGCCCTATTTTGGCAGTTTGGCCCAATATAATATAAAACCTGTCCAACTCAATACTGACACCCCGCTTATGAAAAATCATGCGTACACCACTGCTCATACCGCTTCCTCCACCCTTAATTGATCCGTAATTACTATAATTAATCAAGTTAAGGATTAGGTTACATCTGTTCAAACCTTGAGTAGTAGTTTCGTTATGTTTAATTAAAATTAGCAGCCACATATTTTAAATTCCACTATATGACCTATATGTTGTAGACTATTAGTTAGTAGCAAGGAATCCAAATATTTAAATATTTTATTGAATTAGTTTCTTTGAGCAATTACTTAGAATCTCTTAAAAAACAAAAATACTATAATGTATGTATAATTTTTCTTCTACATTAGTCAATGCCCTAGTAGTTACGCAATTATATAGTAGTCCAAGGAAGTGAAAGAACATACAAAAAGATGATGTTATTATAGCATCATCATATCAATAAAAATAAAAATAACAAGTAAGATAATTAAAAAAGAATAATTATTTAGTAAATGATTTTTTTAAAAAATTATGAACCTTTTAAATTTTACATCTCTTTTGAGCCGATTGGAAATTTTACACTTGAAAAAACGTTAGACTTCACTCTAAATTTTTGCAAATTACGTTATAGCAAAGCTTAAATGTTATGTCTAATATTTTATCTGTAAAATTGAGTAATCTATGAACAAACTTTAGACTTGAGTTTAACGTAGTCCTAATGAGTATATTTTTAAAATATATATTTGCATAACATTTAAAAATATAGCAATAGAGCTATATGACCCTAATTACCACCCCACCCGGAAAAGTCGAGCACACTACATTTCATGTGAACCATCCTACTAAGGTTTTTCGAAGTCAATGCATATACGTTCACAACTAGCTAGGGATCATGTTCAGTCCATGCCAATAAAAATATAACAAAAAATCGCGATCTATCAACACTTGAAAGGCTACACAATGGAGATGGAATCACCCCACCACACTAACATATAAAGGACACTAGGATAAATACAAGGAATATAAGGATAAATACAAAAAAAAAAGTGGCAATGTCTTATTATCCAATGTAGAAGCAAAAAAAAGGAACAAATATGATTTGGTGGGGGTGGGGTGGGGTAGGGGGATATAAAGACAAAGAAAGAAAGTAAACAATAAATTGAGTCAAAACATATATACAATTGGAAGTGCAAATATGTCAACAAGCTGAAAATATTGTAGAAAATAAAGTGGTACTAGTGATATCCTTTTTGAATTTGATATATACACACAACTTTTGCAGCAATTTTAGAAAATATTCCTAGCTTTTTATTCATATATTTTCCATTTTTGAAAGAGAAAATGATGTGCTCCAAGAATAATAATGTGGTACTAGTTGTATCCTTTTTGAATTTGACATTTCAAAGGTGGTAGGAACTAAGAACTTATAAGCTTTTATATAGATCAAAAGCAAATATATATGTTAGGAATATATTGCCTACTTGCATCAATAATCAGTGGTGGAGCTAGCATTTCGATTATAAAATCTACATGATCCAGTAATTTTGATGTTCGTTAAAAACTCACGTTTTGATTACGAAATTTACATAATTCAGTAATTTTGATATTTTTTTTAAAAATCATGTAATAAATATAAATAATTAATCAAGAACCAAATAATATATATATATATATAGACTTGTCAACTTGTTCAGACTTTGAGAGTGACTAGTTCACACTTTAATACAACATAGTTTACTAGGCATCCATGTGCATCATACTTTTATTTTTTTATATTAAATATTTTTTTGCTCACTCGGTGTTATTACCTATTTTGAAGTCCAATTAATTTGAATTTAAGCTGAAAATTTTACCCAAGAGATAAAATATTTTTAAAAAAATCAAAGACCTCTGGTTAAACATGATCAAAGGCTCTTAAAAAAAATTTGGAACTCTTTATGTAAGTGGTACTTAGGTTAAATTACAACTCCAATCTTGATGTATCAGTAAAATGTTAAGTATTATAAGTCTTCTAATATTTATTTTTTCTTTCACGTAATCATTTACTGCACGTAACACCTAATTTTTATCTAATCAAATTTTATTCAATAAGAAATACAAGTATTTAATAGACTAAGCTAAAATGTCTAGAAGTGACTATTAAATACACTAATATTTAGTAGTTTCTAATCAATTTACCCAAGATTAAATAGTGATAATATAGTATCTATATGTTCCTTAACACTAGTATGCATTTGAACATTATTTGGTTGAAGTTTACAACAATTATATATATAGTAAAATTCTACGAATGAAATCTGCGGAGGATAAAATGTATGGAGATCTTATCAACTTATCCCTACCTCGTGGAGTAGTTATTGAAGTTTCAACTATCTCATAGCTATCCGATATTTTGCATTCAACGGAAAGAGTGCTCTCTAAACCGAATGTGATAGCAATTTTCCATCAGACGAACAAGAAAAAAGACATACCAATGTAATCCCACAAGTGGAGAGTTAATATATCAAATAATCACTCAACTATGCACTCTTCTCTCAGAAAATCACACAACTTTCAATTTTAACTCAAAAATCATTCAACTATACATTTTTCTCTAAAATAGTTACTCAACTTTGAATTTTAACTCAAAAGTCACTTAACTCTCAACTTTAAATTTTAACTCAAAAGTTGAGTGACTTTCTGAGAGAAGAATGCATAGTTGAGTGACCATCTGAGACGATAAAACATACACGGACCTTATCCCTACTTTTGTTAGATAGAGAGGCTGTTTCCGATAGACAATGAAGAGCTATTTTTGTTAACAGTAAAAACTAAAATGCAGAAAGTTTTTCTAGCAATATAAAACCAAGATATAGTTTTCCCCTACAACAGTTGATACAATTCAACATCTTTACATCTTTAGAGATTACTTAACCAAAAGTGCAAGATACTAAAAAGGAGAGCTAAAATTCAAACATGGATAGTCTAACACATCACAGATTTAGCACTTCAATAACGGTCAAAGGCAGCGGCGGGTGGACGTCCTCCCCTACGAGGACGATCATATGGTCCTGCTCTGTCTCTGACGCTTTTCCCCTCGTAACGTGCTGGTCCTCCACTGGAGTACCTGTCACCATCTCGTGGACCTACATCCCTGTCGAAACCCCTCTCTTTGCCTGAACCGTTCTGACCATATCGGTCAGAAACCCCATACTTGTTGTCCGCAAAACGATCACCGCCCGCAGGGTGCCTAAATATCATAAGAAGTCATTTTTGGTAAGATAGGGGGAAAAAATTAGATCTGTAACACCAAGCAAGAATAGGGAAAATATCACACCTGTCATTGGCAAATCGATCACGGCTTCCATATCTATCATCTTTGCTATCATAGCGCTCCTTGTCAGCATAATGGCCTCTGTCGTATTGATCATCCGTATACCGACGGTCACTGCCATAACGATCCTCACGTGCACTACCTCCACCAAACCTTGATCGAGGAGGGGGGGATAATGCACGTGAACCACGGCCACCACCTTCTTGTTGGCAGTCTCTAGCCCAATGGCCTGGGCGGCCACACTTGAAACAATTGTCTTGCCCTGCTGACCTATCACCACCACCGTAGCTTCCACGGCCACCACCACCATAGCTACCCCTGTCACCGCCACCATAGCTACCCCTGTCACTGCCTCTGTAGCTACCCCTGCCACCGCCTCCGTAGCCACCGCCATAGCCATGGTCAGAATCCTCACCACCCATCTTTGGTTGGGCCTTGTTCACAGAGATCACCTTATCACCAATCTCCCTACCATGCATTTCTCTGATTGCATCTTCCATGGAGCGACGGTCTGCAAACGTTAAAAACCCAAATCCACGAGGACGCCCTGTATCCCTTTCCAGCATAACCTACAGTGCTAACAGTTTAGAAACTAGCACAAGACAAACACATCAAGCTAAATATTTACTCTCTTAGAAGCCTGTAATAATATATCAGGAACAAAATCAAATTGATAACGAGGACAAGACCTTCAGATATAACACACAATAAAGGAGGAGTTGCATTTACCTTTACTCTTTCACATGCAAATTCTGAAGAATTAAACAGTGAAAACTACATGACCAGAATTATTGATGATTTCTCAATTAGCAAAATAATAGCAAATCAAAGTAGCATTCTTTGACATGATCTAACCCTTGCTAGAGCAATAGTTTAAATTGAGTAGCCAATAATTCAACTCAAAATTAAGTCCAAAACACGCAAAAATACACATAAAACTCCAAAAGTCATAGAAAGGTTCATTCTGGAGCTCCTCAAAACAGTATCAAAAGTCGATTCTGAAAACAAAATGGAAGGTACATTCCTTTCCTTAATGCTTAAGACCATTTCAAGAGCACTCTCTTAAAACCACCTTCACTTTCAACTTGATGATCTACATTTAATGCAGTGAAGTGCGAATGGAGAAAGTGGTTGGTTTTGGCCATGCATGACAAGGTAGGGTAGAACTTCAAAGTAACAAACTATCATCATTGCTACATAAATATATCATCTAGAGGTAGTTTCATATCAATACATTATCACAATATCATGACATTCTAGCGATTCACATGGCATCATCAAATTATGTCGTTTTTTATATTTTTAACCAAAAAAGAATGTCATCATATTGTGATGTAGTGTTGAAATTATCACATGAAATCTTCCTCTAGATGATATATTTATCGTGTATATATATAAGGAACACCACACATCTTATTAATGCATCATTCTGCCCACTTAGTGGCAAGAGTGACGTCATTAGACAACACTTCCAGTTCTTGGTTTCTTGTGAACTCGGCATTCAACTTCGAATATTTTACTTTACTCAATATATACTTCAATTCCCCAGTTAATCCCAACTATACAACTATGCATGCAACTGCGCAAAGCATAGGTAAGTAAATGAAAAGTAGTAAACCTGGACTGCTGTAAGTTTCTTAATCACTTCATTAGTATGAAAAGGAGAGAAGTTAAATCATATTTTTAAACAAGATCTAGGAATATAAAGTTACTTTGACGGAGGAAGTCTTACTTGGGCAGCAGAAATCTGCAGGTCTGCAGATTATTTGACTCAGACCACATGTATCCAGTGTAATCAATACCATTAACAGCTAAAACAACAAAACCAAACAAGAAGGCTTCCTAACCTCTTGGATAAATCTTAACTATGCCAATTGGAACTTATGTTGGATCCATAAACTTCTTTCATATACTTCAACCAGACTAACGAGTAACGAGCAAAAGTATCGCAGACGTATGTCTAAGAACAGGTGGTTAACCATACAAACACAGCTTACCACTCGAAGAGTTGACCATACTGACAAAGCATACTGCGAAAGTTTCCCTGGTAAAACTTCTCATGAACATCATTTGGTTTTTTGTTCAGTAACTGTTCAAAATACTGATCTTCATTCAGCTATCTTTTCCAACACAAAGCTTCAACTAATCCTGATTAAGGGAAACCCCAACTAGAAACTTTTCAACTTACCACTTACGCCATCTGCTAGCAAGGCATCAAAGCAGATAAAGTTAACTCAAAAGAACTAATCCACTTTGAGCCTTTGAAATGCAATTCAGAGGTAACAGGGCAAAATCTCAATAAACTAATCTATAGCAATAATCCATGAAACTTAACACTCTGAAGCTGCTAACTTGGCTGAGCAACGCAACTCCTGAGTCTACAGAGGCATCTCATTATCTGGTGGTCCACGATATGGACGACAATGCAATTGCTCAAGAGAAGAACATCTCACAAGAGCGAAACGATCATTCAACAACCAAGTAAAACAGAATGATCTATCTAAATGGAGAATGAAACAAAAGTGCATCCAGACTCTGCACGCAACAGCACAGCTTCTAAAGTCTTCAAGAAGGTTAAGAAATCAAGAATCACATTCAATCTTGACAGTGGCAAACCACCAATTGAAACGGAATGAGCGACCAAGAGGGAGAATGAGACAGAAGTGCATCAAGATTCTGTGTACACCAGCTTCTAAAGGTCTTCAAAAGGTCAGAGAATCAAGTTCAATCTTGAAAGTGGCTCGCGTGAAGGCAGGAGATCAGCTAAGTACCACATAGCTCTCAACCTCTTTCCCTGAAACTTCTTTAGAACAAAGAACAGGTACCGCCAGATGTCGTCTCATACCGATCCGTCATAGTTATAATGGTAAAGTAAAAGTTTAACATCCCCGTAATTTTACAGGAAACGCAAGAAAGTTGTTATATTTCTCTCATAAGTTCCAGTACCCAAGCTCTTACCTCATGTGTGCCACTGACCATTCAAAAGAACTTCTCACTGTTACACATACACCTTACAGATCACGAATTAGAAACAACGTAGCAAACCGTAGTTGGCACTTGGCAGATTGACTAAAAAAAATAGTGATGCAACCATGTTAAGGCACTTAGGGACTCATATATCTGGTGTACACTCCACATAACAATAACACCCAAATTCTAGTAAGAGAAATGTCAATAACCTTCAATCAGATTGGTCCTGCTAGCTTTAAAGAACAACATGCACCATTCACAGAAACTGTCAACCAATTTAACTTGAAGAATTATGGAAACTAGACTCTGAACTAAATTGCGTATTCAAAATTCATCTCTTAGTTGAACCTCTTATTAGCAGGAATTCCACCATTGCTTGCAACTGATATGTGTCAAGAGCTAACTTACCTCTTATAATTTAAGCACCTTACATCAAGAGCTAACTTACCTCCTCTATTCCCCCATTTGACATGTGTCACAAAATTAAACATATTGACGGGATAGTTACTGCCACTTGACTGCTATGCCTTTATGTTTAACTTTGATTGAGGAAAAAGTCTTAAAATTAATGGTGATTCCACCAAACAGATCACCTATGATGCACTCAGTCCACATATTCCAATCATTTTCCATCAAGTCCAAAGTCCAAACACAAATGCCCCTTGAAATTACTATACCATACTATTAGCTAATGGTTGAACCAGAGCAGAATTGTGAATCAGCTGCAATCAACATAGAGATGCATTTCTGAGCAAATCGCTGCTGCAATAGAAACCGATAGTGCTTCACATTGTTAACATGCAGCTGATCTAAGCTTTTTCAGATAGTCTAGCAAGTGAAACCTCAAAATCAAGCTGCTGAAGGAATCAAGTATTTATGTCCAGCAACTTCACATTCCAATGAACAAAAATCCTTCCTCATACAATTCCATCTAAGGCACCTCAAATCCATTAACTGGCATAACCAGATCCAGAAATATTAAAGGAAAAAACTAATTAATAAATGATTAAAATGAAATGAAAAATTGGAAATAGACATGAGCTAAACATCAACTTGAAGCAATACAATTGATTTGCAAAGTTGAAGATTAACCCAACAAACTCCCCCATAAAGCATAGCACCACAAAGCATATGAAGAGAGAAAAACACAAAACTATTTCCAGTGCTTAAGTTCATGTATACATCAGAGTTCAGACAAACAAAGTTTGCAATCATTCCACAAATACCTGTTCAGGACTCCTAAAATATTGCATACAAATTATTTTCTTTTAGATAAACTAGTAAGATTTTATTATCTTAACATCATTCGGTCCAAGCTTTACAAATAAGGAATTCTTTTCTGGAAAAACTATGTTTGAAGTTCTTTTTAAGGAAAAATAACCCCTGCATACTTGGACCAAAAGGTCATAATCTTCCTAGAAAAACCCAAAGGTAATTTATTTTCCCAAACTTGCTCAAAATGCATAAAAAAGTACAACATCAACATAACCAATGAAATTACACAACGTTGGACCTAGGGAAGGACGTGCGTACACAAACTTACCCCAACTTATAAAGGTAGAACGGCAGTTTCCGACAGAAATGATTTTTTTAAAAAAAAAATGAAGGAAACAGCACTAAAATAATTTGAAAAAAATGTGTAGACATAAAAATCATTCTCCAAAAACATCATCAAATGATCTAAATCAGTATAAGAACACACAGCACACATACATACATACACTAAAAATCCTTAAAAATTGCATTTTTTTCCGCATAAATTACAACGAAAACTGAATCTTACGAAAACTACGAACCTGACAATCGATGATTTTACCGTAACGGCCAAAAGCTCCTTCGAGTTGACGGTCTGTGACATCCCAAGCTAAGCCTCCAACAAATATACGATAATCATGGTCCTTTCCTGACATTTTCTGAAATTGAACAAAAAATACCATTTTTTAACAGAAAAATTAAAACCCTAGAAATCAATTGAGCTGAAATTGAACTATAATCGAACTTCGGTTGAGCACGAAGAGATATATATATATATACCTGGGTTCTGTACTGCGAATGAACTGCTTGAATTTTTTCGCTGTGGGGTTCTTCACAAAACCCTATTCTCACTTTGTTTTTTCCCTTTTAACCTTTTTTGAGGGTCCGATGCGGGTACCGCATACCGGAAACCGGTTGGAAAATTAAAATATATGTATATATTAGATACAACCTAACATGTTATTACGAGCTCAACATATGTTTGTAATTTTTTTAGTTCTAATTTATGTGATACATTTTGAATCTCAAAATTTAAGCAAGTCTATATTTGATTATAAATTTTTTATATAATTTTTAAATATTTTGAATTGTCTATTATTGTGACTTATAGTAAAAATTTTTTACGTAGTTTACAATATATAATTTTGGAAAAGGATCTGAAAAATATTTCAACTTTGGCCGAAATTGTTGTTACGATACCAAACTTTATGGAGGACCTTTTACCCCCTGCACTATTTAATAGTGTATTTTAAAGGTATATATCTGCCCACGTGGACATGTTATTATTTATAATGTCCACGTGAACACATATATACCTTTAAAATACACTATTAAATGGTGCAGGGGGTAAAAGGTTCTTTCCAAAGTTTGGTATCGTTACAACAATTGCGGTCAAAGTTCGGATATATTTCAGACATTTTTTCCTATAATTTTCATTAAAAAAAAAGAGATTTCATGCGCAAATTCTGGTCAAACTTAAACTATTTGACTCTTGAAAAATGAAATGTGTCCATAAATTGGGACAAAGAGAGTACTTATTACTTTGTTTATTTTAATTTATGTGACACGAATAAAATTTTGTAAGTTATCTAAATATTTATATAATTTTTTTAAATATTTTAAATTATTAATTATTGTGATTTTATAGGATTCTTTACATAATTTTCAAAAAATATGTTGTTTGTTTGTTTCAATTTACGTGGTGCTAATAGAATTTCGAGAGTCAATTGTATTTCTTTTGTTTGTGATTTATAAAATATAGTTTTTTACGTAATTTTCAAATAGTATATTTTTTTTTTTCAATTTATGTGGCATTTGATTGATTTTCGAGAGTCACTTATTTTTTTTTATATGTCTTTTAAATATCTTAAGTTGTTCATTGTAGTGATTTATGGTACTTTTGGCGTTATTTTGAAATTATCTATGTTATTTTTTCTGTCCCAATTTATATGATACCGATATAACTTGAGAGTCAATCATATTATTTATATGTCTTTAAATATTTTAAATTGTTGATTATTATTGTGATTTATGACATTTTTTATGTAACTTAAATATATAATAAAAATGAAAAGTAAATTGATAAACAAATTAAAAATAAAAAAAGTACAGAAATTTCGTAAATTTTCCTTAGCTAGAAGCAGCTACATCGACAAAGTAATATGCTAGAGCCATCGAAATAGATTTGATTCGACTCAATTTAACCCCTACTTATCAAAAAAAATTCGAGTCTATTTTAAATATAAAGAATTTTACCTAGGTATATGATTGTGAAAGCTTAATTATCACAATTATAAATATTTATATACCTAATTACGTTTCATAGTGTCACACCTTAAATTTATGTTATTGGCACCCAAAGCTCTAATCCAATTTGAGCACATTAATCCATATAATAAAACTCATCTATCTATATGCCTAATGTATACATGTTGAAGTTTTTCTAAATAACATATCATTATTTCAAAATAATCCTACGTCACCACAAATTGGTTCTAGTAATATACCAATAAATTCTTGCTCAATATTTTTTAATACATTTTTTCAAATACCTACCGTACAAAGACTAATCAGTTATTTCTTTCATTGTTCCCAACATGCCAATATTAACACTAATGATACGTAAATGCAATTCGCTATTCGAACAACTATTCAACATTCCCAAAACTCCTCATAAGACTGGTTAAAAAACTCGTTAACGAACTTGATTAATCGCCCTTTTCTGTTCAAACTGAATCAATATAAATACAAAATCTACTTATAAAAAATTAATGAATATTGAAAACTACATCCACTAATAAATAAGAAGACAACAATAGCATGATGATAACTTGTTGTAAATTAAATAATAATAGAGTCATTTTGACCATAGAACATCAACCTTATAATATGATAAGTTTAATAACATTTTGTTGAATTAATTTACTTCAAAGTAACTTTTAACATTTATAGGCACAAATACAAACAGAACCACCTCCCATACAAGATCTAGGATATAATGCATCATGAAAATTCTTGTTGCAAATAGGCACACAATCATTGGTGTTCTTGCATCGTATCTTAAAAACTGGAGCAACACATTCCTTAGCATCTTTCTGAACTTGGCCAATAGTAGGGTTGACAACTACAAAATAATAATAAAAAAATCATAATATACAAATATATCGTTTAACTTCGTCTGATATCTAGGATCTTTAATTTTGAATGTACATAAACAGACACTTAAACATGTATAAAGTTGAATAAGTAGACATACACGTCCTATCTATGACATCCAACTTTAGTTTTTACAAGAAGATATCAATCTATAAAAGCTAGTTTGACCACGAATAGTTTTTACTTTTTTTCCAATTTTTTGTTCTGAAAAATTGTTTGGATATAGAATTGTTATAAGTTTTCAGAAAGGTTGAAAAACTCCAAAGAGCTTGTTTCCACGATCCAAATCACTCGCTAAAATTCAAAAGTAATTTCAATTTGTATTCATGTTCAAAACACTACTCTAATTTTCGAATATCATTTTCAACTTGAAAACAAATATATCGGGTATTTTTTTCTTCAGATTTTACAATTTTTATATCGAAACGCCCATTAAATTGTGATTGTATTACATAAGTAGTATT
Organism: Solanum stenotomum; assembly: GCF_019186545.1. NCBI lineage: Eukaryota > Viridiplantae > Streptophyta > Magnoliopsida > Solanales > Solanaceae > Solanum > Solanum stenotomum. The sequence continues at coordinate 52,231,856 of NC_064292.1, forward strand.
ACAAATAAAATTTATCAAATAAGAGATTCTAAAATCACATTAATAATAAAATAGATAAAATATAAACATACAGTAATTTAAATTTAAAACTTATAGAAAGGAGATTTTTGATGAACAACCAGAGAAGTATGTGATGATAAGAAGGAGACAGTAGCATATTGAAACTTTTGCCATTTCTACTTTATTATTATTTAGAGAAAATGTTGTGTGAATTGTCTAGCCATGGTTGCAATATATATATATATATATATATATATATATATATAGGAGTAAAAAAAATTATTATGATAATCCAGTCAATATTACATTATTTTATGAGATAAGAAAACAAACTTCTATTAAATAAGAAAATATCTAGTAAGTTTCTAATTAAATGGGTGTTAATTACATATATATGACCGGTTGACATTGAAATTTTATTGGATAAATCTACATTAAATTATGAATTTATGACATATCCATCAAGTCAAATTATTGGTGTTTGAATTAATATTTAAATTAAAATTATATGACTTAAATTAAGTTTAATTACATTTGGATCAATTTGTTTAGTTGATAAGATGAGTCCAACCCATTTTTTTCAAACCCAAGATTTCTAGAATTACTTGGAGATCAAAATATCCTGAAATCATATATATAACGTGTTTATATAAAAGGATATTCATAAGATAAATTAAAAAAAAATACATAAAGAAGCTCTATTTTTCATTTATAACTTTATGTCATAGAAAAATGAAAGTCTCTGTCTCCTTATTGATTTCTTAGTTAACATGTCATATCATATTAATTAAAAATTAAATTGATATATAGCCCGAATTAATTCATATTTTTTATTATCCGCTTTTTTAACTCTTTCTGTATAACTTGAAAGAGCTAGTGACATGAACATACATCTCTCATTTAGAATTGGCATATTTTTAATCCAATATTTTATTTAACTTAAAGATAAAGGCAGTCTTTAACCATATTTGTATCCAAAATATGAAAATAAATAAATGATAACAACAATAGGGGATTCCCACTCCCCTTCCCTCCATCCTAAAATCACATCTATTTGACATTATTAAATATATTAACCTATCATTAACAAAGTAATATTAAAAATAGACAAATAGTTTGTTCAAAGAAGAAGTGTACACACTCAAATTAAATTATGCTATTACACCATTATGATTAAGTATATTTCTTTTCTCTCATTTGCAGTGGTTATATTGTATCAACATTTTACTTTTTTGGATATGTATCTAATGTAAACCTCGCTCACCTCTTTCTCTATTTCAGTATATCTAGTAGTAAAAAATATATATATATAGATGTATTTGACAATTGAAATCTGTTATAAAATTATTAATTAGTGAGATAAAATATAATTATTTCAAACTATAGGGAGAATTATTAAATATGATAAAAATATTTGTGTGATTAGATAATATCTCCTAATGAGCAAACTACATAAATTCCACCAGTTTAGGTCCTAATTACTAGAATTCACAATAGTTTTGAATATTACTTCTTGTACCATATTTCTTCCTTGAATACATGTATCATTACTCACCAGATACATGTATCCGACAATTTTAAAAATCGAGATACATGTTTAATTAATTCACATGGACAATTAATTATGGAAATATTAATCAAATTTCTTAATATAAAGCGGAAATCAAGGAATGCATCTATGTTTCATTAATTTCATTTTATTACTCTTTATAATAATAAATTCATTAATATTATAAATAAAAGACAAAAACATGTATATCTTGATTATGAAATTTGATTATTTTCAACTTATTACTCTTAAAATGATAAATTCATTTATTTGATGTATCTATTATCAATATATGATGTATCCAATGAAATAAACACCTAGATACATGATCTAGCATTAATTTCATGTATCTATTTAGATGATCTCATATTAAATTCGTGTATCTATTTACATGTATATCAATTTGATGTATCAAGTATCAATTTCATATGTTATATCCAAAAACATATATCTCGAATACATATTGGTAAGGATATATATCTAATTATGTGTATCTAAATATGAAATGTAACTGAAACACATAAATTTAGAAACCAATCACAATTTTAGAGTATTTGTCATTTCATTAATCTAAAAAACAAATAATTCAAAATTAATACCCAAGAAATTAGATACATGCATACCTAATAAGATACACTGATAAAAACTAGACACATATAATTGCATCTCAATTATGTGTCAGATACATCAATAATGTGTCAAAAATATACGTAAATCTCCACTTATTAAAACTTTTCGATTACGTAATGGCTGGTCAAAGCATCTCACCACGACGGTGTTTACTTCACTTTTTAATTTATTGATGTTGATCATTGCTCGTTGCGCTTAGATCTGATGAGCAATCCTCCAATTGAGCCATATTTGTATCCAAAATATGAAAATAAATAAATGATAACAATAATAGGGGATTCCCCACTCGCCTTCCCTCCATCCTAAAATCACATCTATTTGACATTATTAAATTTATTAACATATCATTAACAAAGTAATATTACAAATAGACAAATAGTTTGTTCAAAGAAGAAGTGTACACCCTCAAATTAAATTATGCTATTACACCATTATGATTAAGTATATTTCTTTTCTCTCATTTGCAGTGGTTATATTGTATCAACATTTTACTTTTTTGGATATGTATCTAATGTAAACCTCGCTCACCTCTTTCCCTATTTCAGTATATTTAGTAGTAAAAAATATATATATTTAGATGTATTTGACAATTGAAATCTGTTAAAAAATTATTAATTAGTGAGATAAAATGTAATTATTTCAAACTATAGGGAGAATTATTAAATATGATAAAAATATTTGTGTGATTAGATAATATCTCCTAATTTCTAAGATGAGACAATTGGTCGCCAATTATTAATAACTCAATATATTTTGATAATACCAAGACCATTTGCAAATTAGTAATGTACTTCATTTTGACCCTCAAACAAATGACAAGTCTTAACATTTTGATGAAAGAAACTTTTATAACATTTATGGTTCTTTCATATACCTTCCTTTAATTGAATGAACATTTTGATTCTTAATTTCTCAAAAGACTTCAACAATAGTAGCCACAAAGACAAATACGATCAGGTTTATCTGGACTTAGTATACAACCTGCACTAATTAATCTATCTTTATATTTATCCTTGCAACTAGGCGTACAGTCTTCATCCACCTTGCATTTTATGTTGTAAATTGGAGCAGCACATTGCAAATCTTTAACTTGATGGTCTTGAGCAATCGTCGCGTCAAGGACTATAACAATTTTTTTTTTTAATTAAAATCAATTAAAGAATACAATAACAACAAGAAATCTAATTTTGATAAATATTCGACTTAAAATAGCTAAAATGTAAATAATAAAATATTTATTTTTTTAAAAAAATAAGAGAGTTAATGAACAAACCTAGCAAAAACATGATGATAAGAAGAGAGAAGTAGACTGAAACTTTTGCCATATTTTATGCTTTGATTAATTGTGTTTTTTCTTTTGAGAGAATGTTTTGAATTATTTGGCCATGGTTCTAATATAAACTATTTATATAGTGAAAAATTAGTCAAATTGTTATAATCCAGTCAATGTCACATTGTTTTACTAGATATCAAACTTTAATTGTGCAAGAAAATATTGAAGTTTTTCTTTAATTGTGCAAAAATATTGAAGTTTTTCTTTAATTGTGCAATAAAATATTGAAGTTTTTCTTTAATTGTACAAGAGAATATTGAAGTTTTTCTAATTATGCCAAAATTTTTTTTGAAGTTTTAATTGTGCAAGAAAATATAGAAGTTTTTCCACGGATTGACCCAATTTTGGGTGGTGTTTAATATTTTTCCTTAAATATCATAATCTTTAATTTTTGTATCTATTGCTTATTTTATAAATATTTGTGAACTAAAATATTTTTATCTATGACTCTACTTTGCTCAGCACAAGTTTAGGTAGTTTTAACATTGCTCATTATAATTTTAGAGAACTTTATAAGTTCTATAGTTAAGTTATGTCTCTTATAATGATAAAACTTCTGAGTTCTACAAGAATTAAATTATTGCATAATTTGTTGTGCTTTATATATACACATATATAACATTTAATACATATGTTATGACACAAAAATATAAATTCGTGTCAATAAAAAATTATTTGATGTTCAATGTTAGGGAAATTTTGACCACTTATTTTACTTTTTGTATTTGTCAAAGTGTCTTTTTTTTTGCTAGGACCTATTGAGAACATAATCTCTTACCCATAAAGATAAAAATAAAATATACATATATCTTGTCCTTTATAAACTCATCATGTTGAATCATTTTGAATATGTTAATATTGTTGTCTAATAACAATAAAATTGAGAGGCTTAAATTAATTAAGCAAAGTAGTATAGTAGTAAAGGGTAAGTAAGAGCAAATATAATTATTTACATTAACAATAAATAAATTTAAAGATTTTTTTTGTTTTTTCTTTAATTTCCATTAAATTTAGTAAATAGAGTTTCTTTAATTGTTAATGGAAAATATATTTTATGATTTCTTAATATAAATACAAAATCTACTAAAAAATTACTGAATTCCCAAAAATTCGCACCCAATACACCACATTCATTAATTAATAAGAAGATAACAATAGTATGATAACTTGTTGTAAATTAAATAATAATGAACTCATTGTGATCATAAAACATTAACCTTATAATTTAATAAATCAAATAAATGGTAAGTCTTGTAACATTTTGATAAATTCATCCACTTCAAATAAGCCTTTTAACAATTATAGGCACAAATACAAACAGAACCACCCCCCATACAAGACTTGGGAAACAATGCATTAGGAAATTTCTCATTGCAAATAGGCACACAATCATAGGTGTCCTTGCATTGTATGTTAGAAATTGCAGCATCACATTCCTTAGCAATTGTAGGGTTGAAAACTACAAAAAAAAAAAAAAAAAGTCAGAATACAAAAATATATCATTTAACGTCGTCTGAAATTTATGACCTTTAGTTTTGGGCGTGCATAAATAGCGTGGACACATGCATTCTATCTATGATGACAATAAATCTATACTAAATTGTGATTGTATTACACAAGTAGTATTACCAATAAAATTTATCAAATAAGATATTCTAACATCACATAAATAATAAAATAAATAGGGGAGTTTTGATGAACAAACCAGAGAAATATGTGATGATAAGAAGAAAACAGCAGTAGACTGAAACTTTTGCCATATTTTTTACTTTGATTAATTGTGCTTTTGCTTTTGAGAGAATGTTATGAATTATTTAATTAGCCATGGTTCTAAAATGTACTTATTTACATAGTGAAAAATTAATCAAATTGTTATAATCCAGTCAATGTCACATTGTTTTACTAGATATCAAACTTTAATTGTGCAAGAAAATATTGAAGTTTTTCCATGGGTTGACCAAATTTTGGAGTGGTCTTTAATATTTTTCCTTAAATATCATGATTTTTAATTATTGTATTTACTGTTTATTTAATAAAAATTGTAAAATAAAATATTGTTTATCTTTGACCCCAATTTGCTCGGTATAAGTTTAGAGAACTTTAGTCTTGATTGGCATAAGTTCTGTAAATTTATATGCAACATGAGTTGTGTGGTATTTCTATACAACTTAATTCACTTGACATAAGTTTAGAGCACTTTATAAGTTTTGTAATGATTATGTTATGCCTCTTACGATATAATTTGTGAATTTTAAAATTAAGCTTTTGCCTCTTGTGGCATAAGTTTTATAGGAATCGAATTGTTTCATAACTTGTTGTGCGTTATACAATGTAACATATGGTATATTATGACACAAAAATATAAATTTATGTTGATAAAAAATTATTTGATTTTTGGTATTAAAGATATTTTTATCACTTGTTAGACACTTACTTAGACACTGTAAGTGTCTTTTCTAGGTAAGGGTCTATTAAAAACATGATCTCTATCTCATAAAAATAAAAATAAAGTCCTTGTAAAATCATTCTGGATATATTAATCTTGTTATCTAAGAATAATAAAATGAGAGACTTAAATTAGTTTTTCTATTAGTAGTAATGGGTAAACAAGTGGAAATATAATAATTTATATAAATATGCTAATTTCTTAGTGTCTGTCACCGATGTGGTACAAAAAGTACCAAAAAAAAAATTACACTAATTTTGGTGATCTTCTCCGATTTGAGTGCGTCCAATCGGATTGTAACCATGTATCGGTCTGGCGCGTTCAGATACGTCCATTTCAGATACATGGAGTCAAAATACATTGTATTCATGTAAATGCGCATGCATATGGTTGTCTCACCCTCCTCTCTCCTATCTCACTCGTCACTCTCCTCTCACACCCACCTCTCTCCCTGTATCTCGTATTTCTATTTAGTGTGATTTCATATATCAGGAGATGATTCACATGTATCTAGAGATCTTGTTCGCCTCCCACTATAACAAAAACAACTTTTAGTGGCAATATATAAACTCATTAACAAAGAGTACTAAAACATTTTATCAACATTAGTTAATTGTCATTTAATCGAATGTCACTATAAGCTTTAGAGACATTTCCAACGAGTGTTAATTGCCTCTAAAAGTCAATTCTGATGTTGTGTCCCTCCTATCTCACTCGTCTTTCTCCCTATTTTACTGTGTTCGGTAGCAAAAATATATGTTCCTAAATGTATCTGACTTGAAATTTGGTATAAAATTATTAATTAATGAGATGATATGTAATTATTTCAACCTATAAGGAAAATTAATAAATATGATAAATATATAATTAGGTAGTTTTTCCTAAACCAAATTGAATAACTACCCGTAAAATTTTACTCTACCGCCTAAGTTTAACTAATACCAATTCTATAAGGATTCCTTTTTTATAAGCCAATTAAAAAAAGGAAAGTGGTAAACCAAAAAAAATAAAATTGCCCCTATAAATACACTACTTTTCTTAACACATTCTATTATTCTCTTCAACACAATTTAATTTATATTTATTCTCCAAAATATCAATGGCTTCAAAAAAGTTGATCTTGAAATCATCTGATGGTGATGAATTTGAGATTGAAGAATCGATTGCAGTTCAGTCTGGAACGATAAAAAATATGGTTGATGACGATTATACCCTCATCCCATTGCCTAATGTGAATACTCAAAAACTAATTCTAATTATTGAGTACATGAATAAGCATGCGGAGAAGACGGATTCAAACGAAGAAGAAATTAAGGAATTTGATAAGGAATTTTTGAAGGATAAGAACTATCAAAACATGTTTGAACTTGTAGTTGCGGCAAATTATCTTCACATTAGCGATTTGATCAATTTGTTGTGTCAGACGATAGCTGATAGAATTAAGAACAAGTCTGTGAAGGCTGTTAGGGAGATATTTGGTGTTATTAATGATTATACGCCAGAAGAAGAAGAAAGGGTTCGTGAAGAACATAAGTGGGCTCATGAAGGAGAAGAAATTGATGAATCTCTTGATTAGATTTTTTAGGATTGATTTAATTTAGTGGTTTTAATTTATTTTTATTTTTTTGGTCTAGGGTTTTGAGTTTTAAGCTATTGTTGATTTTTATTGATTATTTTGTGTTTAAAGTTAGAGTTTTAATTTATATACGTAATTTCTGATTTGAAAATAAAAAAAAAGTTATATGATACTGTCCCATTAACAATTTAAAAAAATATATCAACTTTGCTCATGCTTCGTTAATTAATGATATTCTTGTTTTATGGATATTGATTAATCACTTCCTTGTTTTATATGTGCATGTTTTATACGTGCATAAATATGTGAGTTGGAATGCAATTAAGCACCTAAATTAAGGTAGACATTGCAAATCATTAAGAATTTAAATCAAGTATATACGTTTTAAAAATTCAATTCAAGAATATTAAGTTAAAAATTCAACTCAAGAATATACGATTCAACACAAGAATATACATACGTTTAAGAATTTAACGTAGGGGTGTGTACTATTCGGATTAAATCAAAAAATAAAATCAAATTTTTATTTGGATTGGTTTTTTAATTTGATTTTGAATTAATAATTTACCTTGTTTGGTTTGGTTTCGGATTTTAAAAAATAAAAACCGAAAAAATCGAATTATATATATGTGGGTGTAAAATGTTTAGATTCGAAATTAAGTTGGAGTTAACCATTTTTGTCTCTTTTATGTTTGGACATCTATAATTGGTATACTTATAAGTATTGTGTTTTAAGTTTTACTTATGATTTATATTAGGAAGTATATTTAAGAGATTCATAGCTATAATTTGCTAATTACGTTCTATAGCTATAGCTTGCTAATTATATTACGATTCTTAGTTACATGTTAGAGGGAGGAGAGAGGCAAGCGAGAGAGGGCAAAGAGTGAAGAGAGGTGAGTTTAATATGTATATCTGTCAAAATAATTTTATATATGTAACTAATATACATATATTCATTGTTCTTAATAATGATAATAATAAGAAGAAGAATAAGTTGATTAGATTTCCTTTTCTAACATTATGATAGTGTTGTTTTTAGCGATTACACATATCTTTTTTTTTCGAAAGATTATTAGGTGGCTGAGTGCATTGACAGTGACGGATCTAGCTAATTAGTAGCCTAATACCAAAGTTTTTTTTAAAAAATGCAAAGTTATTTATGAAAAAATAATAATGTATTTTTGTGGTCTTCAACACACACTCTCTCTCTATATATATAGCCACTAAAAAATATCTTAATTATGCTCCATAGCTATAATTTACTAATTACGATTCGTATCTACATGTTAGAGAGAGGAGAGAGGCGAGCGAGATTGGGAGAGGGAGGAGAGAGACGAGCGAGAGAGGTTAATTGTATATGTATGTATGTCGAATTGTATATGTATATCTTTCAAATAATTGTATATATATAACTGATATACATATGTATTCTATATCTGACAAGCGAGATTGGAAGAGGGAGGAGAGAGGCGAACGAGATTGGGAGAGAGAGAGGAAAGAGGCGAGCGAGAGAGGGTAGAGAGTGGGGAGAGGCGAATTATATATGTATATCTGTTAGATAATTGTATATATGTAACAAATATACATATGTATTTTCATTGAAGAATTTTATCTTTTTATTTTTATATAATAAAATTTTGATTTTATTTATGTTTTATATTGTTATTTATATATTATATTGTATATATTACTTTACGTATTATATTACAGAATTATAAATAAAAGTAACAATAATATTTTTGTAGGATTAAAGAAAAAGTAGCAATTAAAGATTTAGACCCTCCCAAAAAGGTAAGAAATAAGATTTTTTTTTTCTTAATTTACGATTTTATTTTTATTTTTATTTTAAAAAAACTTTAGAGAATTATAACAAAAAAAGGAAGATTAGCTAAGATTGAATCCAAAAAAATAGGAAACAAATAACAAATAGATTCTTCTTTTTAATAATTTTCAACAATATTAATCTATGTACAATATTGATTGAAAATATGAATATGTACATTATAAATAATTAAATTAAAAATGTAATTAAAGTTTCTGTATTAGATGTTTAAAATAGTTTCTCTTTATAAAATAATCTTAATATTAAAATTAGCACATTGATACTTGTCCTTTTTCGTAATTTGACTCTCAAAAGTTTTTTTTTAAAAAAAAATTAGTCAAATACAAATTGTTTATCAATAACACTTTTCAAATGAATTTGCCAAACACAAATTGCTTTTTTTGAAAATCACTTTTCTGAAAAGCTAATTTATAAAAGCGCTTCTAAAAAATAAGCAGTTTTTTAGCAGCAATATCAAAAGTTTTTTTTTTAAAAAAATAAACATTTTAGTCAAACACACATTGCTTATCAAAAACACTTTTCAAATGAATTTGCCAAACACAAATTATTTTTTTTGAAAATTACTTTTCTGAAAAGCTATTTTATAAAAGTGCTTTTAAAAATAAGTAATTTTAATTTTAACTGCAATGTCAAACATGCTCTTAATTTAGAAATTCAACTATTGGTATCAATTGTGAAAATATTCATTGTTAAGTTGTAAATCATTCATCATCTAAGATTTAATTTGCTTCTTGCTATCACTGAATGACACTAATTTATTAGAATCTAAATTTGCAAGTAGTAAAAATTAAAATTAAAAATTCATCTCATTATTATATGAAGTTCAATCCATAATTTATCTTTTGTAGAAATTTTCTAAGTATATAATTATAATTACATGACATATCAATTATCTTATTCTTCTTCTTTTTATTTTATTTCTTGTTCTTCTGCTGCTTTTTAATTTTATTATCTAAGTCACGAATGTTTTTAGATAAATGCAGAACCAATAAATTCAGTTTTAACTACACGTGATTAGAGGTGACAAAATAGGTAATTTATATAGATAAATACAATTAGGTAGTTTTTCCTAAACCAAATTGAATAACTATCAGTAAAATTTTACTCTACCGCCTAAGTTTAATTAATACCAATTCTATAAGGATTCCTTTTTTTTTTATAAACCAATTAAAAAAAGGAAAGTGGTAAACCAAAATAATTAAAATCACCCCTATAAATACACTAATTCACATAGCTTTTTCTTAACACATTCTATTATTCATCTTCACGATTTAATTAATTTCTATTCTCCAAAAAATCAATGGCTTCAAAAAAGTTGATCTTGAAATCATCGGATGGTGATGAATTTGAGATTGAAGAATCGATTGCGGTTCAGTCTGGAACGATAAAAAATATGATTGAGGACGATTATACCCTTATCCCATTGCCTAATGTGAATACTCAAAAACTAATTCTAATTATTGAGTACATGAATAAGCATGCGGAGAAGACGGATTCAAACGAAGAAGAAATTAAGGAATTTGATAAGGAATTTTTGAAGGATAAGAACTATCAAAACATGTTTGAACTTGTAGTTGCGGCAAATTATCTTCACATTAGCGATTTGATCAATTTGTTGTGTCAGACGATAGCTGATAGAATTAAGAACAAGTCTGTGAAGGCTGTTAGGGAGGTATTTGGTGTTATTAATGATTATACGCCAGAAGAAGAAGAAAGGGTTCGTGAAGAACATAAGTGGGCTCATGAAGGAGAAGAAATTGATGAATCTCTTGATTAGATTTTTTAGGATTGATTTAATTTAGTGGTTTTAATTTATTTATTTTTAGTCTAGGGTTTTGAGTTTTATTGTTGAGTCTAGCCATTGTTAATTTTTATGTAATTATTTTGTCTTTAAATTTAGTGTTTTAATTTATATACGTAATTTTTGCTTTTGTATATATACCAAAATATTTTTTTGTAATTTTGTGGTCTAAACATATCCATGTGGAAATTAAATTTAAAAATTAACCAAAAAAAATACTTTAATATATCAAAACGAACAAAAAAAATGACACAATATAATTTATTTTTCATTAAACAAAACTTATAATAATAATTACCAAAAAATAAGGCCCTCAAACCATCATCTTCTCCTTATTAGTAATGATATATTTAGTAATAACGTAATTTCATATCAAATCTTCAGTATGTCTCTACTATATATTTCATCATCTCATTTTTGTCTTAAATATTTTATTGTTTTTTCTTGCAATCTTTTTTCTAATTAACCTCTCTTTTGAATATTAATCCAATTTTGTCAGAGTTACTTTTATAAAAAATAAAATATTTTTTATGTAACAAAACAAATAATAACAACTTTTACGTAATAAACACAAAGTTGAATAACAATACCAATTCTATAAGGAATCCTTTTTTTTTTTCATAAACCAATTAAAACAAGGAAAGTGGAAAACGCAAAAAAAAAAAAAAAAAAATCGACCCTATAAATACACTAATTCACATAGCCTTCTCTTAACACATTCTATTATTCTTCTGATTCACAATTTAACTAATTTTTATTCTCCAAAAAAATCAATGGCTTCAAAAAAGTTGATTTTGAAATCATCAGATGGTGATGAATTTGAGATTAAAGAATCGGTTGCGGTTCAGTCTGGAACGATAAAAAATATGGTTGAGGACGATTATACCCTTATCCCATTGCCTAATGTGAATACTCAAAACCTAATTGTAATTATTGAGTACATGAAAAGGCATGGGGAGAAGCGGATTCAAACGAAGAAGAAATTAAGGAATTTGATAAGGAATTTATGAAGGATAAGAGCTATCAAAACATGTTTGAACTTGTAATTGCGGCAAATTATCTTCACATTAGCGATTTGATGAATTTGTTGTGTCAGACAATTGCAGATAGAATTAAGAACAAGTCTGTGAAAGTTGTTCGTCAGATATTTGGTTTTAATTTATTTTTTTGGTCTAGGGTTTTGAGTTTAGCTATTGTGGATTCGTATTAATTGTTTCGTGTTTAAATTTAGAGTTTGATTCATATTAAAATTCTAATTTATATACCTTATTTTTTCTTTTGAAAATCAAGTAGTTATATTGTCCATTATCAAAATCTTAAATCTTTATGATTTTGTATCGAATATGTTCTCCATCTTCGAATTTCTCGTTCGATCATAAATTTCATTATTTCCGTTTTCAAGTTCAAAGCATCAATTAACTCTTTAAACTTGTCAATACAATAATAACAAATTCGGTGAAATCTCATAAGTAAATTTGATTTATTGAGTAGACACTCAAATTTTTTTTTATTCTAATTAAGCACCTAATATATATTATATTGAAGTGTTCGTATTAAGCTGATCAAACATGGTTGTATTGGGTCATAATTACTCTACTAGAGATGAAATGAAAGAATATAATTGCATTGGATCATACAAATACGTAGTTATTAATTAAATATATAAATAAACACTTTGCGTTAATATTAATTATAAAAGTAAATAATTTAACAACATATATTGTAATCGTGAAACTCAATGAATGGAAACGGATCAGATATACCTCTTTATTATGTTATATTGTTTGAACTGATTACCCATTATATTATTTTGGCTATATGAATCCTTACTATTTGATCACATTTAACAATAATAGCCGTAAAGACAAATACGATCAGGTTTATCTGGACTTAGTATACAACCTGCACTAATGAATTTATCTTTATATTTATCCTTGCAACTAGGCATACGATCTTCATCCACCTTGCATGTTATGTTGAAAATTGGAGTAGCACTTTGCAAATATTTAACTTGATGGTCTTGAGTAATTGTCAAGTTAAGAACTATAACAAAAAAAAAATCAATTAAAGAATTCAACTCAAGAAAATAATATACACAAATAAATCTCCAAAAGAAGATCCAAAAGATAGTACTAACTTTTCAATTTATATAATATTAATAATCAAATAGATAAAATGCAAACCAAAATATTAATTTTTTTTCTTTTGAAAAAATGAGTGTAAATGCAAACCTGACAAAAATGTGATAATAAGAAGAAAACAGTAGTAAATTGAAACTTTTGCCATATTTTATACTTTGATTATATATTGTGTGTGTTTTTGAGAAAATGTTATGAATTATCTAGCCATGGTTATAATATTTATATATAAAAGAAAATATTCGGATAGTTTTATAATTAAATTGGGATTAAGATAGAGTTATTACATTTAGTCCTTATGCCTATAAATGTTCGGGAAAGCAAAATTAAATGTCTTTTGTCAAAATAAGTATTTTTTTGGTAAGATTTATGTTTTAATTATGTAAATTTTAATTATTTTTTATTTTATTTTATTTAAAGCGTCATTCAAACTATGTGAACTATAATGATAGAAAGTTTGACTCAAAGAAAATACTTTTTTTTATCATTTTGATTCGATTATAATCAAATCTTATATGATGAAAAGAAATGTCAAGTTTTACTATCTTTAATGAAAATTCTTATATCAACTATTAACACATATATTTGCCTTTGAAATCACAACTCAAATGTGTCTAATAACAAAACTATTTTGATAACATAATATGTATAAAAAAAAAAACTAAAAAGATCACTATTTTAAAAGTACTACTAAAATAATCATTCGATACTGAAAATTATAACTAGTAACAGTTCATCTCCTCAATCATCTTGATACTGAAATAACTCGTACAAATTACCTCCATACATTAAAGACTTTTTTTTTAATCATAGAACATCAAAGTACCTTCTAATATAATTTGATCAAACAAATGTTAAGTCTAAGAAGAGAATTTAACATTTTTAACCTTTTAACAATAATAGCCACAAAGACAAAAACTATGTGGATAATATGGGCTTTTTATACAAGATACACCATATAATTTATCTTGATATTTTCTATGGCAAATCATCAAACAATCTTCCTTCTCCCTGCATTTTACATTGGTCATTGGATCAACACATTGCAAATCATTAACTTGTTGATCTTGGGCAATTGTCTTGCTAAAGACTAACAAAAAAATATTATTAAAATCAGTAAAAGAATTCAACTCAAAAAGATAATACTATATGGTTAATTGATTTCTGATGTCTTCTCATGGATCTATCATCTATATAAAAATAATAACATATTCAGTATAACTTAATAATTACAATTTACAAATGAGGTCTGAAGAGGATATCTCATTACCCTAATCTTTGTAAGATATAGAGATTATTTCTAATAGATATCGAATTAAGAAAATTCTAAATAACTTATTAAAAAAATTATGTACTAAAATGTTTTTTTAGAAGCATTCTTGATTGAAGAAAAAGATAATACTCATTCGTTTTCAATTTGTTTGTTCTTCTTTTCTTTTTAATCTATTTTTAAAAAATAATTCTTTTTTGACAGTTCTTTAATTTTAATTCTCCACGTGATATGTTAGTGACCACAAGATTGAAAGACATTTTGGTACATTCTAGTACAACAACAACAACAGCAATATACTAGTACTGAAATTTCACAATTTGGGTATGGGAATGGTAAAACGTATACAAATCTTACCACTATTTCGTAGAAGTAGCGAGACTATTTTCTAAAGATTCGCGATAGCAAATCCAGGTTTTGATATATTCTGATACATATATATCTTTAATCTAAGACTACAAGATTCAAAATAATTAATTAAGTTAAAACAGATTAATCAAATTAAAGTTGAGGAAGTACTAACTTTTCACTAAAATAATATTAGCAGTAATAAAACAGCTAATTAAAATGAAAACAGAAAATGATTTATTTTTTTAAAGAAAATGAGAGTGTTAATGCACAAACCTGACAAAAACATGATGATGATAGGAAGAAGACAGTAGTAGACTGAAACTTTAGCCATTTATACTTTGATTAATTATGTCTATGTTATTAATTATTTAATTTAGTCATGGTTCTAATATATAGTACTATTTATATAGTGAAAAATGAATCAGATTGTGATAATATTATTGTTTTAATCCAGTCAAAAATCGAGTATTAAGATTGATTTAATGACATTTAATCCATATTTGTTATTAAGCCTATAAATGTTTAGGAAGTCTACATCAAATAATTTTGGACAAACTATGTATTTTCTGGTCAGATTTATATTTTAGTTACTTAAATTTGGAGATGGACGGGTATTTATCATCAGAATATATTATTTCAATAAAAAAATTACATTATATATATATATATATATATATATATATATATATATATATATATATATAAATATATATATTATTCTTTTGAATCCAAAAATACAAGATTAGAGGTTGACACAGTAATATAAAAAATTCAAATCATAGGCACTACACTTTTATATATCAAAAGCACTTAAGAAAATCTCTTGAATCCATCATTACTTATAACTCGATAAAAAAAAATGACAAGTTTTATAATATTATAGATAAAATCTAAAGAGAAACAAAGAACGAATAATTTATCGATGCAGAAAACATTTCGTGTATTTAACAATAGTACCAACAAGTACAAATATGAATATGAGCAGGTGTCTTCATCATACAAGCTGAATAATATAAATTTTCTTTATATGTTCCTTGGCAAAGAGGGGTGCAATCTTCATTCACAGCACATGTTACATTGTCAAAATCCTTACTACATTCCTTACGTTGAGCCATTGTTGGGTGAAGAACTACAACAATTAAAAAAATAAATTATTATTAAAAAAAATAATTAATGAAGAAATCAAATTCAAGAAAACAAATAAATTTGTAGTTTCTTTTATTTTTGGAAATTACGCGGATAAGAAAATATATACTGATAGTTAATTAGCAAACATAGTGCTATAGTTTCCATAAATTATCACTCACAGCTTAATTTTAGTTATAATTACGTCTCCTCTCTTCTCTTTTATACAAATTATCAAATACAAATTATACGTATACATATATATACAATTATATGGCAGCTATACAAATACAATTTTGCCTCTCTCGCTCACCTCTCTCCTCCCTCTCCCATTCTTGCTCGCTAGATATACAAATACATATGTATATACCAGTTACATATATACAATTATTTGACAAATATACATATTAAATTCACCCCTCTCTCCACTCTCTGCCCTCTCTTGATCTCCTTTCTCCTCCCTCTCCCAATCTCGCTTGCCTCTCTCCTCCGTCTCCCAATCTCGCTCACCTCCCTCCTCACTCTAACATGTAGCTAAGAATCGTAATTAGCAAACTATAACTATAAATGAAAAAATAATGTATAAATAAAATATGAAAGTTTTAATGCACAAACCAGACAGATACAGAATGATAATTAGGAGGAGACATGAATAGTAGACTGAAATTTTTGCCATTTATAAATAAATTGAATAATAAACATGCTTGTATTTTTGAGAGAATATTGTAAATTGTTCTGCCATGATTTGCAATATATAAAGGAGAAAAAAATGTTATATAATCCAGTGAATTAAATGAGTCAAAGATTATGTTAATTCAGTGAATATAATAATAACTTTCATTTAAATTTTTTTTATATACTTGTAAGTAATTTAGCTATTGACTGGTCAACATTCCATTTCTTTTTAGTTGTTATATTACGTTTTTCAATAGTCAATTTGACTCATTTATATAAATATCCTTTTTTGGAATGATAAATCTTGTTATATTTAGATAAAATCTCACTGCAATAGAAACGAAGAACGAATAATTTATCAATGTACAAAACATTACATCGTTTTAACAATATTACGAGCAAACACAAATAAAAGAAGATCGGATGGCTTCTACAAACAAGCTGCAAAATATAATTAGATCCTCTAGGAATTGGTTTCATCCGAAGCATCGGGAGATAATGATAAAACTATTAAAAAAATTCTTGGGGTAAATTTAGAGGCGGAAGGGTGTTTATCAGAATATACTATTTTACATCATATATATATATTTATTTATTTTATAATTTTTAATCCAAATCATAGGCACTACACTTTTATGTATCAAAAGCCCTTCATAAAATATTGAATCCATCATTACTTATAACCTGATCAAGAAAAATGACAAGTCTTATAATATTTTAAAACCAAGAACGAATAACCTGTCGATGCAGAAAATATTCTGCGTATTTAACAAAAGTACCAACAAACACAATGACCAATACGAGCAGGTCTCTTTATAATACAATCTGAATAAGTTAAATTTCTTTTATATTTTTTCAGGCAAATAAGGGTGCAGTCTTCTTTCAGAGTACATTTTACCATGTGATAATCGTTACGGCATACCTTACGTTGAGCCATCGTTGGGTCAAGAACTACAACAATTAAAAAGAAAAAATTATTATTAAAAAAAAAAAATTATTGAAGAAATCAAATTCAAGAAAATAAATAAATTTGTAGTTTTATTTTGGGAAATTACGCAGGTAAGCAAACATATATATATACTAGTTAATTAGCTAATATAGCTATAGTTTTCATTAATTATCACTCGCAGCTTAATTTTAGCTATAGTTACGTCACCTCTCTCCTCTCTCTCCTCTCTCTCCTCTCTCTTGTCTCTATGCTCTTTTATACATATACAAATTATACATATATATAGATATATATATATATATATATATATATATATATATATATATGACAAATATACAAATACATATGACCAATTATTTGACAGATATACATACTAAATTCACCTCTTTGCCCTCTCTCGATCACCTCTCTCCTCCCTCTCCCAATCTCACTCGCCTCTCTCCTCCATCTCCCAATCTCACTCACCTCTTCCCTCCCTCTAACATGTAGCTAAGAATTGTAATTAGAAAATTATAACTATAGAACGTAATTAAAATTAGCTTGTAACATTCATGATTGAACAGATACATAATACTTAAGTTCAAACAAGAATCACGTGAATAATAAAATAAATAGATAAACTATAAATGAAAAAATAATAATTTTAAAATAAAATAGGAGAGTTTTAATGCACAAACCAGACAGATACAGAATGATAATTAGGAGGAGACATGAATAGTAGGCTGAATTTTTTGTCATTTATAAATTCTTTGAATTTGAATAATAAATATGCTTGTATTTTTGAGAGAATATTGTAAATTGTTTTTCCATGATTTGCAATATATAAAGGAGAAAAAAATGTTATGTAATCCAGTGAATTAAATGAGTCAAAGATTATGTTAATTCAGTGAATATAATAATAAATTGCATTTAAAAATGATATTTCTAAGTAATTTAGGTATTGACTGGTCAACAAATTACTTTTGTCATTTCTTTTCGGTTGTCATATTATATTTTTCATAGTCAATTTGACTAATTTTCAAAGTTAAACTATATAGTCTCCCTTTAGCATGTTTATATATACGGTCAAACTATTTCATAATGACTATCTTTTATAGTTGTATTCTATTTCTATTAAATAGCCAAATAAAATTTTAATATCAAATGTTGTTATACATGTGTATAACAATATAACAAATAGCTATAAAAGTGAACATGATATCTTAACAAACGAGGCTATAGGCTAGATTATATATACATTAACTGTTGCGTGGAATAAATAAAGTTTCTCTTTTTTTTGTGTGTGTGGATAACCATGGTGTTATAGTTAATTTGTTTTTTTAATGTTTTGTTATGTATTATTGAGCCGAAGATCTTTCAAAAATAACCTCTCTATCTTCACGAGGTAGAGACAAGATTTACGTATACTCTATCTTCAATAGTCTCCACGTGCTGGATATGTTGGTGTTGTAGTGGTGATGTTTGGAGCAACTTGCCCTCGACTAATTATTCATATTATACCGATTAAAAAAAATAAATAGTAAATTTATCTGACTATTTATATAAATATCCCTTTTTGAAATGATAAATCTTGTTATATTTAGATAAATCTAAAGAGAGACATTTATCATTCTCACTTCAATAAAAACGAAAAACGAATAATTTGTCGATGCACAAAACATTACACGTTTTAACAATAATATGAGCAAACACAAATATAATGAAGATCAGGTGGCTTCTGCAAACAAGCTGCAAAATATAATTGCTCTTTATATGCTGCTAGACAGACAGGTCCACAATCATCATTCTTCACACATGTTGCACTGTCAATTTGGGCACTGCATTCCTTGGCCATGACTTGATGATTTTGGCCCATTTTGGGGTTGAGGACTACAATAATAAAATAAAAATTATTAGTAATAAAATTAATCTAATTTAAGTGAGTAAATAAATTTATGTTCGCTAATTATAGTAAAGATGGTTTGTAGTGGTGGAGGCGGTGATGGTTGATGCTCGTATGTAGTTGGTTACGATGATGATGATAATTGTGACGATGAATGTGGTTGATGTTGTAGTGACTGGTGTGATGGTGGAATTAGTTTATATTAGTAGTTGATGATGGTGGTGGCTGACGATATTGTATATTGGTGGTAGCTGACAGTGATATTAGTGGTTGATAGTGATGGTGGAGGTAACAATAGTACTGGTAATGAAAGTGGATATAATTATAATTATGGAAGCGGTAAATGTGGTAGCAACTGACAGTAGTGGTTGTCAGTGATGATTATGATGGATAGAGGTGGCTGGCGACTATGGCGGTGACCGAAAGTGGTGGTGATAATGACAGAGGTAATTAATGGTGATGGCTAGTGATTATGGACGTACACTAGTGTTGTAAATTATTTACATAAATACTTCTTAATTATATTATCTTAATGAATAAAACCTCTTCGGACCAAATAAGTATATAAAATCTAAATATAAAAAGATGTGTTTAATGGTCTAAGATCTGATTTATTCAGATCTCCATTAAGTACACGCAAATAATTTTAAAATAAAATAGGAGCGCCTTAATGCACAAACCAGATAGATACACAATGACAAGGAGGACACATGAATAGTAGACAGATATTTTTGCCATTTATAAATACTTGAACTAATTATTCTTGTACTAATTTTGAGAGAATACTGTAAATTGCCTTGCCATGATTTGCAATATATAAAGGAGTAAAAAAGTGTTACATAATTCAGTGAATTAAATGAGTCAAATATTATGATAATTCAGTGGATATAATAATAATTTCCCTCTTTTTAAAAATGATATTAGTAGTAATTTGGCTATACTCTGGTCAACCAACTATTAAATAAAAAATAAATAAATAAGTGATAGAATTTAATGAAAAGACTCTAAAATTATATAATGAGAAGAACTATTAACTCTTACTAATTTGCATGAAAATTTATTTAAGAATTCCATAAAATGAGCTGGATTGGTACTCTATTAAACTTGGTAGCATCGATATTGATGCTAGCAAACAAGAAAGAAAAATAGAATATAAATCATATATCCTTTTGTTTTTTTTTAAAAAAATCAGCGTTAATAACCGTCCATCAAACTGATTAAACTAAAAATAATCGACAAATTTATATATAATTCATGTATAATATGTGTATAATGTGTAAATAATTTTTATAATGATACTTTTCGTAAAACAAGTTACTTTTCTATAATAGACGTATGCAAGTATCTAAATATTATTGAAAGATAAAGTTGGAGACTCTTTGCATTGTTATACACATTCCACCTTATTGATATTGTATAGATACAAGTTTGTCTTTTATTATTTATGATGTGTTACTTGAACTAAGAGTCTTTCGGAAACAATTTCACTATCTCTACGAGGCAGAGGTAAGGTCTATATGTACTCTACCTTCCTCAGTCAATCTCCACTTGTGAGAATACACATGAGTATGGTGGTAGTGGACTAGTGGTGATGTTCTGACTAAGTTATACACACCTCGATTAATTCCACGGGATATTTATACTAAAAGGTATACACATTAACTGAATTTATTGAACAAATTGAAGAGAATAGTAATCTTACTAATGCACAAATTCATCAAATAAAATACATGAGAGTTTCCAGAGAAGGAATTACAAGGTGCTGAAATATCACCAGCTTCACCATCACAATACAATGGACCATAGATTTCGGAATGGAAGAGCGTTAAAGTTCCACATTGGTTGAGGGTTCCAGTTACAGTCTCTTTTGTATAATCATGAACAATTCTCACCTCATGAGCGGCTCAAGGTCCATTTTCATAACATGATAGAAGACACAAGCACACATACTTCAATGGCCAATATAGTAGAATGGGACTCCTATATTTTGCTTCAAATGTTGTTTTATTTCTATGGAATGAGTGTTACTAAATTTCATTCCTTTGGAGGATTTACATCACTGTACAGTGTATCGAAAGTGCTTTTAGCAAGGAATACATGAGCAGACAACACTGCGACGAAAAGAATTACACCAAACAATGGAATCTACAGGGGTTTAGATACAGATATACATCACTGTACATTTCCTGTAACATGTTCAACCAAGGTTGAAAAGGCGGTAAAGGAACTTATCTGATTATTCAGGCAAGAAAGGCAGTCGAGCAACACCAGTGCCTCCGTTCTTACCAATCCATGAGTCGGAACCTGTGCTGTTCTGACTTGAACTGGATCTCAAGGTCTTTACAGAAGTCTTCCTGTATAGTTTCTGTGGAAGGATTTGCAGTCTCGGGTTTGATTCGGTACCTGAATTTTCTGCAGCCAACTGATAACTCTCGACCAGCTTGAGTTGTTGGGCAACTATCTCAGAGCGCCTTGGGAGAAGTTCAACAGCCTCACCACCAGGTATAACGATGTACTCAATTGCAAGGCGGACCTCCTATCACGGGACAGAGAAATGTACATTCCATCAATTGAGTTTCTAATGTGAGGAGCCAACTTCTTTGGTTGTTATCGTCATGCATATTTTGATCAAGTAAAAATTTTGTTATGACGATCATCCACCAATTATATTACTATTACCCTCTTATAGAAGTCAGAGATAAATAAAATATAAACGGGATAATATCTCCCTTAGAAATGCTACTGATTTAATATCAAACATATATCCTGGGAATCAAAGAGGCAAACCTCTAAGGCATCGATCTCCTCCAATGTAGGTCTCCTTTTCGGTGCATCATCTTCAATTTCAATATCAGATGAATCTTTCAATGGTTGTTTTGAGTGAATAGAATCCATTCCAAGAATCATACGGATAGCCTTCACCATCTGTGCCATGGTATTTGACTGCATAATAAGCAAAGAAATGGTAATTTCAAAACTGCAGCTCATCTTGAGTAAGAAAAAAGAACAATCTTGAGCGTCTTTCCCTAGCCAAAGAGATAAAAATGGAAGTCTCTTGATTCACAACAATCTAGAAGGTCAGGTGATTGACCTGAAACAAACAAATATGTAAGTAAAGGGCATTTCAAGATACCTTTACAACAAAGACAGGCACTTGATGAAATTTGGCAACGCTACGAATCCAAGGATTCTGCTTCATTTCAGCACTAGATGCTAGAATAGCATCTGCAATACCAATATCATCTGTTACTTCAATTTCTTCCTCTAGCCCCATAACAGTTGCAACTTGCAATAGATCAGCTTCTTGAATCTACAATATGCCAGAAATAGATTAGGCTTGAATCTACACATCAATGTCAAGTATGCACAATATGAGGAGGTTTTGTGCATCCATGAGCCCCAATAATGCATCATATTTTCATGAAAATTCATATCCTTTGCATAATAAAAACATCTTTGAATTTCATTTCATTAACAGATAATATCTATCCAAGTTATTAAAACATATACTACAAAGAAATTTCTCCAGTATCCCCTTGCAAAGTATGTGCTAGAGGCAGAAAAGCAAATGGAAATATGGCAGTGTATGTAGCTCTCCAAATGATAATAGCCTAAACGGAATCACAAACTTACCTTATAAGTATAAACATACACAGGAGAGGTCCTTTTGCTGGCATATCCACTGGTGCCCGATTTCTTGGAATTGGGATGATCATCGTCTTCCTCGTCTGACTCAAGTTTTATCGTTTTGTCTTCGTTACTGGATTGCATGCTATAACTTACATACTCTACTTTATCTTTCTTTTTTACATACTCCCTATCAGACTCTACTTTAACTTTCTTTTTTACATACTCCATATCAAACTCCACTTTATCTTTCTTTTTTACATACTCCATATCAGACTCCACTTTAGGTTTCTTTTTTACATATTCCCTATCAGACTCCATTTTGTCTTTCTTTTCCACTTTATCAATTAGCTCAAAGTCATTAACATCGTCCTCTAGAGTGAACGGAGAAGACTCGATCGAATTTTCGGCATCACTCTCCAATCCCCGTATCTCAAACAAAGGAGATTTTCCTGCATCCACAAAAAGATCAAATATAGAACCTAATATCAGCTGCTGAACATAGTCCACATATTTCGCAATGTAAGAAAATTCTGAAAGGGTACGAAAGCAAACTCTAATGTACCTGCTAATAAAGCATCTACTGTCAAATCTAGTCTATGGTGAACACGGCATTGAGTTCTTGATATCATCTCAACAGCACATGTGAAGGTTGGAGGACCTTTCCTCTCGAGAATTGTTTTCTGTACTTTCCTTTTCCTTGCTTCCTCATCACCAAGAGTAACACTCTGATTCAAAGTGAAAAAAACATAATACATTAGGACTAGATGAAAAATGTTCCCTGTGAAAATCTGACTAAACATTGTTCTGAGAAAAGTTAAAGAAAGTTGAAACTTAACAAACTGTTCACATGTATTACAAATTATTGTGACATATAATCCGAATGAAGAGGGACAGGGTTCAACACCTCTATGCCACCAACAAGCATCTGTAAGGATGGATTTTTTACTATACTCTCAATAGTACTTCCATGAGCAGTCCCAACAAGCTGTACTCCTCTCTGAGCAATTGTACTAGCAGCCAATGCTTCAAGCTCTGTACCTATTTCATCTATGATGATGGTTTGGGGCATATGGTTTTCAACTGCTTCGATCATTACCTGCTCGAAGTAAGAGAGAGAGTGAGAAATTAGATTGTGGTTCAGAGGTTATAAGAAATGCAGGAAACCAAAATCAAATTTTAGTTCACTGCTCACATTATGCTGCAGGTTAACATTTGGGACTTGCATCCTTCTTGCACAACCAATACCTGAATGAGGAACATCTCCATCGCCTCCAATCTCATTAGATGTATCAACAATAACGACTCGTTTCTTCTGGTCATCTGCCAGCATTCTGGCTATTTCTCTGCACAGAAAGAGCTTCACATTCATTGATAGGTACCAGCCATTCTTCATTCAGATAATCATCAACAACAACATATCCAATGTAATCCCAGAAGTGGGGTCTGGGAAGGGTAGTGTGTACGCAGACCTTATCCTACCTTGGGACTTGGGAGATAGAGAGGTTGTTCCAATAGAACCTCGGCTCAAGTAAAAGCAATTCGGAAAAAAAAACGAGAGAGAAGAAGCCAAGACACAATGCTAAAGAAAGCATGACAAAACGTACTTAAAGAAAAGGAACAGTCGTTACAGCAAAGTAATATGATAGTTGAAGTGCAAGAAACACTAAATAGTAACAACAATGGAATAACAAGAAACTCCCACAGTAATACTACAACTACTAATATGAAGGAAACTCATGGGTAAAAAAACTTAGTAACAAGTAGCACTAAACAATGACAAGCAATCACTTTTGGGAGGTTAATACAAAGCAAACAGAAATTTGATACCTGATTAAGGTAGTTTTACCAACCCCTGGAGGACCTATCACCAATATGGAACCACCTCCTTCAACCAAGTCACGTATGATCTCAGCACTTCCAGATACAGCTCGACCAACCCGGCAGGTAAGGCCAATAATTTGCATTTTACGGTTTCTAATTGCACTAATACGATGTAGGGAACTGTCAATACCAGAACGGTTGTCATCTGAGAAATCCCCCACCTAAATAATGAAGCAAATTTATCAACTTTAATCAACAAATTTCATAACCATACAGTCATACTATTTAGAAGTACTTCTATCTTATTTTATTACCATAAGTCGCATTCAGATCAATGAATTTTGACTCTCACTCATCAAATAAAATAAAATAAAGGTAAAGCACAATCTTTAGTTTTAATATTTAAACTTCTATTCTACAAAGGTGATCTCACAATCAGATCCACAATTTTCTATCCTGCTACATGACAATACTGCTAACTATTATACTACTACATATGAAAAGTCAATCCTACAATTTTCAGTTAAATTAGACACATCACACTTGCAATACTTCCTACGTTTCAATTTGTTTGTCTAGTTTTCATTTTGTCACAGAGTTTAAGAAAGTAAAGTACGACTTTTCAATCTTGTGATATTAAACTAAAGATACTTAGATTATACTAAAATGTTATTTAATCTTGTGGTCGAGTTGCCAATAAAGGAAAGATGCATTCTTTTTAAAACAAACCAATTGAAACGAAGCTAGCAATATTTATTTACTCATACAACCTTTGAAATGGCATGGTGAAGATCCTCAAGCATTACAGGCTGCTCCGAAATGATCCAATCACCGGAAGGAAATCGGGCGAGGGGCTTTCTACCTAAATCCATAACTACCTCAACCAACTTCCCAATCTCCTGATGCATAAATAGCTCATTCCTCATCCTCAGTGGCACTAACTCCAAGAACAAGTCCAAATCCGACACAACCTCATCCCCGGAACTCGAAGTAGAAGGCGAATTAGGAGAAAACAACGACAACCCATTTCCGGCACCGGAACGTTCCCTCGGCCTCCTGATTCCCGGTGACTGAATCGACGATGAAGCCGCCGGAAATCTACCCCGCCCACCACGTGTTCGACGAAATGCCGCTGAGAACGTGGAAGAAGGAACTTGAGACTGGTTTAAATAACAAAAAGTGGAATTGGGTATCTGTTTAGCTGAATACCAAGAACTTTGAAGATCAATCAAGATAAAAGTGGAAAACAAAGCACTCATTCTGAGTCTCTTCACCTCAGCTCAAAAAACCCCACTTTCTATACACTGTTTTTCTTCTTTTTTGAACTGTACAAGATGTTGTGTTAATGGTTTTTGCTAAAATGTGAAGAGAAATAGATGATGAGGAGAAGAAAGAGAAGAAGATTCGAAAGGATCTCCTACAGTGGAGGGCAAGTAGGGTCTATTAGGAAGAAGAAAACCATTACAATGACCATGGAGAAGGAACCACGTGGGTGGCTTTGTTTTCGGACCACACAAAATTGAGACACTTCTTACTAGCTTGCCAAAAAAAAAAAAATTGTTCAAAAGTTTGAATGGTCTCGAATTCGAGAATGCGACGCCGTATGTAAAAATACTCAAATTTAAAACTTCTAATTAAAAATAAAAAAGTACTAATCACTATATTATAATCATTTATCCTTGTTGGTCTTATTTTGTGTGTTAGTCTTAAGCTTAACATATTTCAATTTGTTTGTATATTTTTGACAAGAGGAAGTTGTTCGAATGACAAGAGAGAGTTGTTTAAAAATTTGAATGATCTCGAACTCAAGAATGCGACTTCATACCTAGAGAGACTCAAATTCTAAGCCTTTAATTAAAGATAAATGAGTACTAACAACTTTATCATAATCATTGTTAGTCCTATTTTGTGTGTTAGACTTTAGCTTCGAATGGCAAAAGGGAGTTGTTCAAAAGTTTAAACGGTCTCGAATCCGAAAATGCGACTCCGTACCCACAGAGACTCAAACTCAGAATCTCTGATTAAGAATGAAATAGTACTTACCACTCAACTACAATTTTTGTTGGTCCTATTTTGTGTGTTAGCTTTTAGAATAGTGCATTTCAATTTGTTTGTCCGAATTTTATTCTGAAATTTAAGAAAGTAAGAAATACTTTTGAATTTTATGGTTTTGAATTAAAAATATATATAATAAATCAAATTATTTTTAAATTTTATGGTTTGAAACATATTACATAGAATGTTAGAATTAAAGAGTTGTCAAAAAATAAAGAAAATAACTTTTTTTCGCATGGGATATAAATTTATATTTTTACATCAAAATATAACACAAATAATATCTCACATGATGCCACTCTTTGAAAAGTTTATAATCGGTTGAACAAAAATTCGATTGCTAAACAACAAAAAGTTAAATATGTGCCAATTTGAAAGGCAATTTCGTCAAGTTTGAAGTGTTCTCATTTGGCATGTGAATAAGGCGTGCACGATTATCAAATGAAAGGAGAAAAAACGGATTCTTCTTTGACAAACAAAAATGGGAAGATATCTATGGGGGAAGATTATGACGTTGGAAATTATTTTTCTACGTAAATTTAACATTAATTTAAATAGTTCATTTTTATAAAATAGGCCAAATAAATAAAATTAGGAGTCGTTTGATAGTTGGATAGAAATACAAAGATATTAGTAATATATGAATTAGTTATGAGGAAAATTATATAGGGAAAATTACGCGGTAAAGCAAACATATACTAGTTAATTAGCTAATATAGCTATGGTTTGAATTAATTACGGCACACAACTTAATTTTAGCTTTAATTACGTCTTTTGTCCTTTGTTATACATATACAAATACAAACTATACACGCACTACAAAAAACACGCTCATTAGCCACGCACAAAACTGTGGCTAAATGGTATATAAACCGTGGCTAATACACTTTGGCCACAGTCAATTAGCCACGGTTGGTAGTGTGCCCA
This sequence comes from Solanum stenotomum, assembly GCF_019186545.1. Classification (NCBI taxonomy): domain Eukaryota; kingdom Viridiplantae; phylum Streptophyta; class Magnoliopsida; order Solanales; family Solanaceae; genus Solanum; species Solanum stenotomum. The sequence goes on from NC_064292.1 coordinate 52,259,860, forward strand.
TAACGGGCGTCGCGAGTAAATTTGCCACGGTTTTTACGCCCGTGGTAACAAATTGTTAGCCACGGTCAGCCTAAAAATTAGCCACACTTTGTTCGTAGGTAAAGTTATTTGCCTGAAAAATAAATTATGTTTAAAATTTCTAAGTAGCCATGCTGAAACCGTGGCTAATAAAATGTAGCTACCTTGCGTGTTTTTCAGATAAGATTAGCCACGGCTGAACCGTGGCAAATGTGTGCAGTTTTTTTTTTTTAAATGCAATTAATTAATTCCCTGCAATGAACTGGTACAAAATACACTGATAAATGCACAAACATTACTTTAATGATCTATTCATCATACATATTAAAACAAAATGTGAGTTTCATCAATAAAGATAGCAAAAGTACTGCTAGTCATGTAATCAAAATGCAAAAAGTTGAAGCAACACCATATGTGTGTGTATATATATATATAATATAAACTAAGAAGAATCTATGTTGAAACTAGGCAATTCATTACCAAATTTGGCTTGTAAAAACCTATGAAGAGTTTCCAAGTGATTCTCATTTTGTGCAAGTCGTTTCTTGGTTTCCTCAAGCTTTTCCTTGGTCTCTTCATATCCAGTCAGCTTCTCTTCCAAAGTTTCTACATGTTTCTCTAGGTCTTCAACACGTTGATGAGACGTATTACTGAAATTGCCGACATTTGCATGACTAATTGAATGTCTAGGCATCCCAAAAACATCAGAAGGACAAACATTACCACCTATACCACGCACACGACCAGAATGTTCAACTCCATACACTTTTCCAATGGCGTCATTGGGATGAGCCAATATCTTCAACGGAACACCTAAAGTAGCAGCATGTTCTTGATCTTCAGGTAGATGCTCCGATATTTTATCCTACAAATAAAATAGAAGACATGAGAGAGACATACCAACATTGTTTTTAATGAATGGTTAATCAACTCATTAGCAAGTATTGCAAAATTAAAGCATCTCTTATCTTGCACTTATTAGAACGAATAAAAATATTTAAGTGGTGAAATTTATTAAGGGGTGGATGGCAATGAGTCTGGATGATTCTATATGCCAAATTTTCCAGGAAACTACTGTGTTTAGCATGTCTAAATAGGAGTTGGACTTATTTGTGTCTAGCTTTTCCTAAACATTAGACTTTAAAATTCAATCATTTGCTGGATATGTTTTAGGTTTTCCTACTATTATTTTCTACACACCAAAGGAAATTGGAGGACTTGGAATGTTGTCAATGGGTCACATATTGATCCCACATAGTGATCTTAGGTGTAGCAGCACGCAGATGTTGGTGTCACACATTTCAAAAGTGGAATGAACCATGAAAAGGATTGGTGCGCACTAAAAAGATGCAGAGAAGGCAAAAAAATTTCTATACTTGCATGGTATTGCTAAGATTCAAGTAACATGTTGCTATACCATAAACTTTGACATCTAATAAAATATATAATGCAACTATCAAATAGCTTTAGTCCAAAAATCTTTTTGAACCATGTGTAGGATAAAGTTACATAACTTTAAGAAGATTTTTAAAAGAAATACATTCGAAACAGAACAAGACATATCATTTCTATACCAAGACTGTCACAAAAATAGATGAGTATTTGAAACTTACAGCTAAAATCTTCCCTTTTTCATTCACATAATTACCATTCTTTTTCAGTAAAGTTGACAATACAACTTCACTTCGGCACACAGGCCTTCCCAATTTTTGCTCCTATCATTAATCAAGTATAGATAAAAATAAGTAACTAGCAACACATTTTATTTTGTATAATAGTGTGGTTCTCAAATAAACTTCAAGGTAAAGAAACCTACCATTTGACGACCTCTCCTTGCATTACTTTTGCTACCACCGGCATGCGAGACTTTAAGTTTTGTTCTATTCTTCGTATTTTGTGCACTTTGTGCCTGCAACAATCAAACATTGAAAGTCACCAGCTAGATAATGACATATTGCCCCACAAGACTGCCCCACAAATTACAATGACATAAAAAAAATCTCCACCAAAACAATCCATATAAACATTACAGATCCTAAACAAATAATCCACACAACTCC
>NC_064292.1:52940269-53020330 GCF_019186545.1 Solanum stenotomum
TGCCTGAACATACTGCAGATTTGCCTAGCTGTTGGATCAGAAGAGGAGGAAGCAAAAGCCAAAAAAGATGGTGGAGGATAGTCCCAGCCTGCATCTGGTGGACCATTTGGAAGGAGAGGAACCAGAGGATCTTTGAAGGAAAAGAATCCTCTATTTTGAAGATTAAGTGGAAAGTTATTACTTCACTAGGTTTTTGGGGTAAAGAACAGAATATAGAAGAGGAAATCCAACTAGTGGATTTTATAGGCTCTTTGTAAGTATCTCTCTTTTCTTTTTTGTAAACTTTTTGGAGGTGACCAGCATAGCCTTAATGCTGAATGAATACAATTTACCAATTTCAAAAAAAAAAATTAAAAAATAGGTAATTCAGCAAAGGCAATCAAATCAGTATACACGTATTAAGAATGAATATTACAAACTTTGGGATATATGTGCCAAATGATAAGGTCACCATATCAAATTATGGTATTTCTAGTTTTCAAAATGTCGGGTATTCTTATCTCCTCGTTATTTTAAGCCAACAAATCCCTGATAATATGTACTAGATAGCATCTTTCCCCTTTGTTTTCTTCCTTGAGTCAAACAACCCTTGTTTCAATTTGTTAAATGTACCTCACAATTCTGGTATAGTTGATCACTAACAAAGAAATTGTTACCTGCTTACTATGAGCTAGAACTAAATACAGTTCCGGAAACTAAATATGAAAAACATCATATGAACACCAGACAATGCTTTCTCTTCCTTGGGGTAATTCATAGATGGGCAGAAGCTGTGTAAATTAGTCATATCTTTTCTTTTTTCCAATTACATAATTTCTAATTACTACTTACATATATATTCTAACCATGAAAATCATCCAGAAAGCAAGTATGCTATAATACAGCAAAATCATTGTAAGAAATTAAGAGACAAGAGATCTCTCTAAGATGAAGCACGAGAATACTACGAAATAATGCGGAATCAAATGAAGCCAAAAATAGGTAATTCAGCAAAGGCAATCAAATCAGTATACACATATTAAGAATGAATATTACAAACTTTGGGATATATGTGCCAAATGATAAGGTCACCATATCAAATTATGGTATTTCTAGTTTTCAAAATGTCGGGTATTCTTATCTCCTCACTATTTTAAGCCAACAAATCCCTGATAATATGTACTAGATAGCATCTTTCCCCTTCGTTTTCTTCCTTGAGCCAAACGAACCTTGTTTCAATTTGTTAAATGTAGCTAACAATTCTGGTATAGTTGATCATTAACAAAGAAACTGTTACCTGCTTACTATGAGCTTTAATTAAATACAGATCCGGAAACTAAATATGAAAAACCTCATGTGAACACCAGACAATGCTTTCTCTTCCTTGGCGTAATTCATCAATGGGCAGAAGCTGTGTAAATTAGTCATATCTTTTCTTTCTCTCCAGTTGCATATCTTCTAATTACTTTTACTACTTACATATATATTCTAACCATGAAAATCATCCAGAAAGCAAGTATGTTAAGATACAGCAAAATCATTAGTGACCTTGAACAGTAAACAATTGAACAGGAAAACGAAATGAAAGAGAAAGCTGACTAAGCACCGACGAACAACTAACCTACAGAGACGCCAATATCAGTATCAGCAACTTGATTCTTCCGAAGTTTCCTCTCCAGATGTGCTGCAATCCATATAGTTCCCAAAGGCCCCTTTTTGGCCAATATGAACTGTGAGTAAAACATTTCTCTTCTTCAAGGTAAAACTTCAAATTCTTCTTCTACCCAAAGACAAAATACCCAACTACAAAACCCTAACTCCAAATCCAAAACCCTAACTTTTCCCCCAAATTTCAATCAGGACCTGAACAACCTACAACCAAAGAAACCAAAAACCCCATCTTTACTATATCAACAATATAACAATACTTCAATAAACACACAACAATCACCTTCAATCTTCAAAAACCCACAACTCAAAATCACTAGCTCGAACAAAAAAATCACAACTTTCCCAACAAAATTCACCAATTTCAACTAAAAATCACTTCTTTTTCCTCCCTTACTTGAAATAAATCAAGAATTTAACTCAACAAACAACGAAATTGCAAGTTGTTACAGCTCCCAAAACTGAGATCCAACACCAAATCAAACTAAAATTTCACAAACTCCAAACCATAAATAGTGAAAATTAGCAAATAATTGCTGTAATTAAGCAAATTATTTTTGAACTGAAGTGGGAAAGTTGAAATTTTTCATCAAATTTTTTGAACGAATTTAGTTGTAATAAGGACCAAAGCGTCTTATGAACTGAGAATTGTTGTCCTGTTATGCAGGTGTAGATCTAATGATTTGTATGAGCCGTCTGATTAAAAATGGACGGTCAAGATTGAATTAAAAGTCAGCGTTCCATCAGTGAGAAGTGTACCACGTACGCTTTTATTTTTTTGTGGTTTGGTAGTGTTTGGACATTGTGAGGAATTTAGATTTTACTAAGATTCAATCGAATGATTGTCAAGAATCGAATTTTTATCAATAAGGTGAGATACTGTATTGTTTTTATTATGTTAGGCTTTATCTTTTTTTGTTGATGACAAAGAAATCGAGATTGTTATACTTTGAGTGGATATACGATAAATTATGAATATTTTAATAAATAAGTTAGTAAATTATAGGGAAAAAGGTTCAAAATATATCCAAACTTTGATCAAAATTGTTGTAACAAACTCAAACTTTGGACAGGGCCTATTACCCCTACACTATTTAACAGTAGTATATTTTAAAGATATACAGGTGTCCACGTGAACATTATAAATAAGGAACTTGTCCAGATGGACACTTATATATCTTTAAAATGCACCATTAAATAGTGTAGAGAAGTAATGGGTTCTGCCCAAAGTTTGAGATTATTACAGCAATATCGGTCAAAGTTCGAATATATTTTAGATATTTTTTCTTAAATTATACATAAAAGGTAAATGTATTAAATAAGTTTTGTGTAATGAGTTCGATATTTAGAGGGGAAATAATATTTGTGCTTTTTATTTGATGTAATTTTTGTGTGACTTCTCTATTTTTCATATGTGGTTTTATAAATTTCTTCTATGAACATTTCAGGATAATGATATTATATAATTTAAAGGGGTTGTATTTAACATTTGTAATTATATCATACATATTGTTTTATATGAGGTCTCTTGATTATTATTTTTTATGTATTAATTTATTTTGTTGATGATGTAAAAAATAATAAAAATATGTGAGTTTTTTTTTTAAAAAAAAAGAGACACATATATGGTTATGAATCTCAAGAGCCAGTAGCAATCAAGTTTCTCTACCATAAAACAATAGGTGCCAATTAGAAGGTCTCGTTGATCATTTATCGTTAAGGTTATAATATATTTTAACAATTATCTATCATTCGTAATTATATTATATGTATTGTTTCATATGAGGCTTCTTGATTATTAATTTTTATGTGCTTGTTTTCTTTGTTGATGTAAAAATTATAAATAGGTGTGAATTTTATTTTTATTTTTAAAAAAACACATATATATAATATACGGTTGAGAATCTCAAGAGCCAGTATCAGACAAGTCTGTCTAACGCAAGGCAATAGGTGTCAATTGGCAGGTTTTTCGTTGATCATTTATTGTTAAGGTCATAAAATATTTTATCAATTATTTTTGTTTTGTACATGTCTTTATTAATTAAATAAAACAATTGAAATAATATATGAAACGTCATAATTGTTGTATAGCATAAAAGGTTAGTATAACCATTTTGTAACGTTGGATTGTGCATGAATATGACTCAATTAGGGCAACTTAAATAATTTAAATTTAAATCATAGATCAAGATTCGACAATTAAGAAGTTTAATTTTCATATATGTGAGTTGAGAAAATGTTATATGAACCATTTATCATGAATATCACCTAAAAACACTTTATTTATGTCCTATGTTGCAAACTTTTTTATCAATTCTAAATGACAATTCGTTATATACATAGTGATTGAATGCTTAAAATCAACCAATTTTTAATATGAGTTTTCATTAAAATACGTGATAAAAAAAACAATCTGAAAGATTATATTGATCAAGATATCAAGCAAAATATAACAAATAGAATTGTTTGTGTATCGAATGCATTTGCAAATCAACCCTCTTCAAAAAATAGATCGTTTGGACGGGAAATAAGTATTTACAGTTTTATACATTCTATCATAGAAAAATAAAGATTATCTACTTGTGGAATATGAATTTATTTTATTAAGAATATATGGGGGCAAAATTTAATAATTGATAGTAAATTTTATGAACTAAAAAATGAAAGGACCAAAAACTATATAGATTAACCTTATTTAGACGTATCAATCTTCAATTTAGCATTCCTAAAGAAGAATTTGAAACAGAATGTGTATTATTGAATTAAATTATGATTATGATGTATTTGTCTCAATTTCGAATAAGTACACAATTATGATAAGTACAAATTTTAGAATTAAATTTAATAAATGTCTATTGCCTTACCAAACACGGATTGTTTCTAAAAACAATATTAATAAAACAATAATTAATTAATAAGTTCATTATTTTATGTTTTCTAAAGTTATTGTTCATATATTGAGTGTATATATATAAAAATATATTCACCTAAATATTAAGGTAAAATCATGTGAATAGTGTTGTGAAATACGTTTCGAAATTTATTTTGTGCGTAAACAATTTACTAGTAAAGCTTATTTTAATTAACTTTCTTAAAAAATTTAAGCTATTTGACTAAGAAGATTAACATGGATTAGAGTCATTTTTGGTTTCCCACTCGATGTTCGGAGCTCATATTGGAGCTTTGATTAAATTCGGATCACGCACTGCAAGACCCATTCGGAGATGGCGCTTCCAACATGATTTTCTCCATACTCAAAACTCGAACCCGAGACCTCTAATTAAGGGTGAAGCAGTCTCACCACTGCACCACAACTCATGTTAGTCTATATGTTCTATTTGATATGATTGAACACATATCCTAAAAGCCTCTCTCATTTACTTGTCTCTTTGTTTAATATGAGAGTTTGATTATTCAAATAGTCATTTAATTAAATAATTATCATTTTATAATTTATTTATTTTTTAAGAAAATTAAAATCGATAAAAAATATAATATTTTGAGATAATAACTATTGATTGAGTAACAATTTAAAAAATAAACCCCTTTAACTTGGTGAACAAATACTATCAGCTTCCAGTTTTTGTTTCCTTTTGATTTTCCATGGAAATTGAAATTTAATTATTAAATTTATTTGTGCTAATTTTTATTTATCGGTACTGAAATAAATTACTCACCAATGACTTTGGCTTGTTTTATTTTTATTTAATTAGCAAGAGTTTTCTTCTAGACATCAGATGTGATGTTATATTATAATACTATATACTTTTGTTGTTAAAACCTTCACTCTTCCAGGCACGACAAATTATTATGTACTATATTTTTGTTAATTAATTGGAAATAATATTTTTATCTTTTTAAGATAGGAGTAAATACCCTTTTCATATTTTAGTACTGTTAAGATTATATTAAGTATATTATTATTAGGAAAATTATTTACTTGCAACTGAAAAAATTAATATTGAGATCTTTCAATTTTTTATTGTACTATGTTCAATGCTATATCCTATATGTATTCTTCTATTCGTAGCATTGATGGAGTTAGAAAGAATTTTAAGTTTTATAGATTGATTTTGATTTTATAAATGCAGCTTATTGAAATAGAGTTTCAATATTTATATGTATCTAAATAATTTTTTAATATAAATATAAAATTTGAACTCAACTTACCGAGTTCTATTAAACATAAGTAAGGAACTATGACTAATTTGTAGAAAATTTCTATTTTTTTTTTATCTATATATGTAGTTAAATACATTCATCGATGAATTAATGACTTTAATTTTTTGCTTGATATTTGATATTCATTTTAAAGTTCAACTCATTTAATTTAAGCCACACAAAATTTTCATCTTATGGATAAAATAGATGTTCTTATCTGAATCGATTTCATTTTCAGAATTCAAGCTTAAAGAATATGATCATTATCAATACCGTTAAAAGTATAGATCAATGATTTTTGCTTCTTCAGAAACTAATATCATTAATATTTTCTTGTTAGAGATAAAGTTTAATCACCACAAGTTAGTACAACAATCTCTATTAGTTAAAGTCCGTTTGGATTAACTTAAAAAAAATAGTTAGTTATGTGTTGAACCGTATGACTATTCTTAACATGTTTTCTTACGTGAAAATCTAATTTTCTTTTTTTATGCGTTAAGCATGTGACCAGTGACGGAGCCACATGTACTTGAGGGGTGTCGACCGACACCCTTCCGTAGAAAAATTACACTAGAGTAAAAATATTGACACTCCTTGACTTTTACGCGATTTTACTTCTTTATATTTTGACACCCCTTAATCGAAATTCTGGCTACAGTACCCCTACATGTGACTTTCTTTATGATCATGAATACAATAAAAATGAAATTCGATTTCAGAATCTCTATGACACTCTCATAATATATTGACACATATAACTATTTTCAACACTTCTAGATGTTAGAATTAAATTAACGTCATACATATGTTTCACATCACTCATTTGACCTCTTTCATTAATTCCCGTCACGGTCTTTTTCTTCTAGTAAAGTAATCCTATTTTAGTTTCTAATTTCCACCCCACTAGGATCATGTGATGACAAAAGGTATTGAAAAAAAAGTTTTAAATATTTAATTTTTCATACAATAATTTCATATTTAGTTAACCAAACTAAGAAAAAGTAAATTTAGTGTTTGGTAGTAACTCTAAGCATGGGTTCGCTCAATAGGACTTAGTAACTTTAGTTAAAATTCTATATTAACCAAGTAAGAAGTAATAAGCTATGAAATTTGATAATCCCTAACTAATCGATTGTTAACTAGCAATAAGTTAGATAACTGAATTTTTATTATTATTCGCCGCTAAATGAAATTACTATGACATTCTTGTTGATAAAATATTTTTGTCCGTCGCTAATTTCTCATTTTTTTCAATGTTGTATAAGAAAAATACTAGCAATAATTTAATGCATGCAACTCCTTAATTTCTTTTCTTCTAGACTAGTGCTATTTCTTTTTATCTAGAAGGCGTTACGTTCCACCCAAGTTCCATTGAAAAAGGAGAGATAAAAATAAAATAAAAATAAGAAAAAATGAACAAACAGTTATTTTTTAAATTATATATATATAACATTCACTTCTCCACTAGTCCACAACATATAAAGAAAAAAATATGAAGTTATTCAAACACAAAAAAGAAACTCAAAAAGAAGAAGAAGAACTAGAAAATTTGGAAACAATTTCTTTATGTGATCTTCAAATGAATAATTATGAAGGATATGAAAGTCCAAAAATTTCATCTTCATCACAAGAATTTTTCGAATTTTTTAACGAATATTCTGAAAATTATACATTTTCAGATATCATTTTCTGTGGAAAGATAATCCGCCATGAAAATGAATCTGTTGATCAGGAGAAAAATTTATCTCCGTTATTTCGATCCAATTCGTTTCACCGGCACATTACTGCGCCGGTGAATAATCAAAATCGGGCCAGTTCGGCCCGATTTTACAGTTCGCAGGAGAGGGTGAATATTAGTGGACTTACGTCTATGTCAGCCAAGTCTCGGAGAAAAATGTTCATGTTTGGACCTGTGAAGTTTAATCCTGAAATGGAGTTAAGTGAAATTAAGCAGAGACAAGGGCGCCGTCGTTGTGCTCTGCCGCTACCGGTGATTCCGATGAGTGAAGACGGCGGAGATACGACGGCGTTGGAGAAGAGCAGGAAGAAGAAGAAGAAGAAGGAGGTTGGGCCCACTGGGAAATTGATGGAGTTGACGAGTAGGCCCCACTTTGTTAACGTGTTGGCCAAGTCATTGAGGTCTTTTTCTCTGCGAAAACATTGCATGGCTTTGCCATAGAAATTATGACAAACTTTTTGTTAGACGATAGCTCGATGTCACAAAGATAGCCGACTTTATTATCAAAGAAATAAAAGAAGGGGCGACAATTTTGCATCAGATATTAGGAGGTGTGAAACAAGTAGAAATCATCAAAAAACGATGATAGTTAGTGGAGGTTTCTACAGAAAGACCCCTTGGAGAAGAGTCGGTGCTAATTGAAAATGAGTATTGAAATTCAATGCTATGTGTAATGTGTTCTTCTGTATTTAGAGTTAGAAGTGTTTATAGATCATAAAATCTAGCAAAAAAGGTTATTGAATTCTAGATTAATTATTTATGCATATGATGTAAATTAATTAACAAATATTGATATTCGAAAAGTTTTACATTTGATTACATATAAATTTCATAATAAAGTGACATTTTCACGTTGATTATATTTTTCTACTGACTTTTTGGATTTACTGTTTCTAGATTGAACAATCTCCTTTTTAAAGGCCAGCCAATTAGGAAAAATACACAAGTTAAACTCATCACATACTCTTCTAGAATCAGTGAAGTTGACGTAGTGGTTTCATTAAAATCTCTAACAAAGATACGAAATGCCAAATATCACATAATATCTTCGGGTTTTTTTAAAAAAAGGACTTTCGTCATACCAAACACTACCTAATGCTATACTACAAAGGGGTTTTGAAATATCCTATCCCGGGATGAAATTTGAGATTAAATTTATTTCATATTTGATTTGATGTATTGGTAAATCCTGGAATTATAAATGGAGTAATTGAGTTCAAAATTAGCCACAATTAGTTTTTTGTAAATATTTAGTGAATTATAGCTTAAGCTCTAAATCCACCACTTCAAACGCGGGGGGAGCATGGCAAGGGAAATGGTATACTCAAGAACTAGACATACAAAAAGTAGCTAATGGGAAATAATCAACAACAATGTACTCAGTGTAGTCCCACAAAGTGGGGTTTGGAAAGGATAAAGTGTACACAAATCTTACTCAATCTTAGAGGTAGAGCTTAATGGGAAAGAATGAATAAATACAATCCGACTCTTAGGAAAACTAGCAAGTATGGTAGAAATAAGAAGCAACACAAATACATGTGTTCTATGGTACAAACAAATTAAGATATTCAACCAAGTCCATAGCAGGTACTGTTCAATCAACTGGTACATACCTCCATAATTATGTACTTCAGTTACTTGCATTTTGATGAGTGTCTGCTTGACATTGCTTCGACCTTCAATTTCATGACGTCTTCATTGAATGCCTTAGCTCTCTGAGAAAAGCCATACCTATTTCGGCATAAGAGTAACAATGCTCTCCTCATAATCTCCACACACATCTTACCTGCTAGTACATGTGCTAGATAACTCTGTTCACCAATGCTTACACATATGGGAAGAAGTCACTTAACGTTTTTAACAGTGCTGGGAATCATACCCTAGTCTCTTATGATTTTCATCTCACTTCATTGACAGCTAGGATGTGCTGACCTTATTCTTAGGTGAAAATAATGAATGAGGTGTCAATCCACATGTATTTTCTGCCAACCGATGCATGCGCCAGTGACAAGCTCAATTATAACTTCATCGCCTTCTCTCATGTTCATTTATTCTCCCCCGGACATCTCAAATATGGCCATCAGCAACTCATTGTGCAGGAGCACCAAACATACACTTAACATTTCAAAGCAATCCACTACGATGAGAAACAGCCATTGTGAGAGCTCAGTTCTGTGCCATCATCAAGTTTCTGTCAGTTGATGTGCTGCTTCTTCGTTTCTCCAATTTAATGGGTTTGACAACCTTTTGGACTAACTTTTGCTTTGAACGCTACACACTCCAAGCTCTATGAATTCAGCTTCTTCATGGGCCTCCTAAAACATAAGAATTTGTTCAAATGAAAATGTCAAGAAATAGAGCTTGCAAAACATAAGAGGCATAAATTGGAAACAGAATGAGGACAATTATCCGGTAGAGCTCGTCTCTCAGATAGCAATGATATTTTCAGTTTCTTCATTAAACCACAAGTTAGGCAAAGTCTATCTTACTAAGTACTAACCAAGCAAAACAAGAATACTATCTCTGGAGAACTCTAGCACTGTATTTGGCATCCCTTCAAGGTTAATAAAAGAGAACGATGATAGAAGATAGCTTGCTCGTGGAGACTTTATGAATCTATCAATAAAGGGTATCTGCAGGGAGATTGATTTTCCAAATCTTTCAGTTATAGTTCTTATAGGAGTACATTAGTATGCTATAAGCTTCCAGTCTCCATAAACAAATCCTTTTTTTTTTTATGACAGGGGAAACCCGCAGCCGCTACCCTTTGGGTGCGCACAGGGTAAAACCCCCGCTCCTATGCAATAGTTCGCAAACCACATAGGAGAGGTAACCTACACTAGGCAAGCCCGGTGCGACAGCTCGACCCAGAAGGCAAACTCTTGCTTTCGCTGGCAAGGGGTTTCGAACTTGAAACCTCCAACATGGAAGTCCCAAGCCCAAACCCAAACCACTGGGCCACCCCAAAGGGTAGTCTCCATAAACAAATCCTGAGTTGATCTAAACTCTGGATGACAGGTAATATAGACTAAGTGGACCAGGAAAAACCTGAAATCAAGATTTTGAGCTCTAACCAATCCCATTGCATTCTCGAAAAGTAAATGTTGGTCATAAAGATATATATTTTTTTTAGCTTGAATATCTATCCATTAAGTAGAAATTAACTTCAGCCCTAGATAACTAAATTTGAACATCAACATAATTTGATTTCAACTTAGAAATATTTTTTTTTGACAAAAATAAATAAATAAATAAATAAAATTCTAAGTTGAAATCAAATTATGTTGATGTTCAAATTTAGTTATCTAGGGCTGAAGGTCAGGATGTGCTACCAACGAGCATTCACATACTCAACTTCTTCAAAAGTGGTGTGATGTATCAGAAACATGTCCGCTTAGGCAAAGCCATATATAAACATAAATAACAAGATCATTGGCAAACAGTGATTCAAACTTCTCATCTCCAGACTGTATTAAAAGGACATCAACGCAGATCCTGGTTTGTTATTTATTGAAAACCTATCAGCTTTTACATTCATGAAAAAAAGAACTGTATTCAGAATACCAGCCATATGAATTGCCCACTACTTTTTCTTCAAAGATTGCCCGCTTTAAACCAGAAGAACAACTCTTTAAGCAATGTTGAATAATATGCAAATGCTGACCTGTACTATTTTATGGAAGAACATCATACCTGAACTCCCTCCCCTGAAGTGTAAAGCTGTTTCTCATAAAGGATTATCTACATTTGGGCGTTTCATGGATGCCTTTTGGTATCTCAATTTTTCGATCTCCTTCTCCAGAAAGTCCAAAGTTGTATCAGTTACCTGGTTCGGAGCACACCCTGCTTCCAACATCATCCTTAAAAACTTATAAGATTGCTTAAGCTGACCCGCCTTGGCATGAACTTCGATTAGTGTATTGTAAGTGACAACATCTGGATTTATTCCACTATCTTTCATCTGCTGGAAAAGCTTAGTTACTTCCTCAATTCTGCCAGCCTTCCCGAGGGCATTAATCAAGGTGTTATACATTACAATGTCAAGGTAACCTCCCTGCTTCATCAGTTTGTCTAGTACGGCATCAGCAAGATCAGCCCTTCCCATCTTTCCCAAGCCTTGGATTATGACATTGTACGTTGCTACATCAGAAGGGCAAACCTTCTCGCCCATTTCCTGTAAAACGCCCCATGCCTCATTGAAATATCCCTTCTTGACAAATGAACTCATCATAGAATTGTAAGTATAACTAACAGGGTCAGCGCCCATGTCGGTGAAAATTTCAAATAATTTACAAGCCATGCTCAATTTTCCTTTGGCCAAAAATATTGACAAGAAGGTATTCACCATGTCAATATCAAAAGAATCTGCACTTTTAGTGTCTATTCGTTTTCCTCCAGTAAGAGAGAACGTTCTTGAAGAATTACTTTGGGAGCTAACTTTATTAGCCAGCATGTCCATATATGGCGATGATGACCACGGATCACTTTCCTGGTAGTGTATCTCAGCATCCTCTGCCCCAAGGGCAGTATCTGTCTCAGCGTCTGTTAAGTTTTCTAGGCCTAGAATATCACCAAAGTTCCTGTTGGATGGAAAAATGGGTGTAAAATCTTTTTCTCTGCTCTGTGGAGCTTTCATTGTAGCCTCCATACTGTCTTTCCACCTGATAATAATTGGAACTAAATTGCTATCCCTGATGTGCTTCATAAGCCTCTCTGTATAGTCCCAATGTCCCTCCCTGTAGATTGCAATCAAAAGAGAAGTTATAGTAACCAAATCAACAGTAAACCCTCTTGCTTCCATCTCTTCCACCAACTTCAGTGCTTCATCAAGCCTATCTTCCCGACAAAGATGTAAAATGACAATGCTGTAAGTAACCCCATCCACGAAATTATTACTTTTCTTCTTCAAATCACAAAATAGGGTATAAGCAGCCAAAGCCTTCCCATTCTTGAACAAGCCATCAATAAGAATATTATAGGTCCAACAACTGGCTCGTACACCATCATCTTCAATCATTTTCTGGAATAAATTGCATGCATCTGTCAACTTTCTTGCCTTGAGTAATCCATCTAAGAGGGAGTTATAAACAATAGTATCTGGACGTATGCCATTGTACTGCATCTCAGTGAACACTTTTATCGCATCATTTATCAGGTAAGCCTTAGAGCAACCTTGTATAACGATTCGGTAGGTATAAGCATCAGGTTCCAACCCCGATGATCCCTTTAATTCCTCCCACACAACAAAAGCATCCTTAACCTTCCCGAGCAAGCAAAGCACATGAATCAAGCTATTATAAGTACACAAATCGGGACTAAACCAACTTCCCCTTTCCTTCATTTCTTTAAAAAGACTCAAAGAACTAGACAAATCCCCCCAACATCCGAATGTATGAATGCATATATTATACCCCCATCTATCGAACGGAAACACATTCCCTCCCCTAAGCTTATCAAAAACTTGTTTAAACTCAGCTCTCATATTACCCCTCTTAAGGCCAACAAGCAACTCATTACACGCAACGGCACTACTAACCCCAATGCTATTCCCATCATTAGTTTCCAACAATTTAAGGAAAATCGACAAAGCTAAATTAACTTGATTCTTTTGTACAAGAGCAATAAGTACAGAATTATACACATCAGGACTTAAACAACTAGAATTATCCAAATCTCCTTCTACAAACTCCAAAATCTCAAGAGCTGAATCGAAATTACCAGTTCGAGTAAACGAGTCGAGTAGTAACTTAAATGTGGCCGAATTAAGCAACACTTCATCATCCTTCATTGAGTTTAACAATACAAAAATAGCTTCCCGGTGATTGTGACTATAGCAAATGGATTTGAACATTTGAGAGTAAGTTTCGGTAGAGTGTTTGAAATTAGGCCTGAGAGAACACCATTTGAAGAAGTCTAATTTCTTTTCAGCATCCAAATTGTTGCGGCGGAGAACTTGAAGGACTAGGCTTTCTGATAAGGGAATTGAATCTCCATACTTTTCTAGGTTACGTGTTCCTCCTGGCTTTATCAAAGCTTTTGCAATTGAAGCGACGACGAGTAAGTTTCCGACCTTAGATGCCGCCGTCGTCGAGCTCTTACCGGCGTATGCAGCTCCGGCGACGGAGAATTGTCTTCTACTGTATAAAACTGAGAGATTTCTTTGTACTTTTGTGGCCATGGCAATAGTGACTGAGCTGAAGGTTTTCCATCAAACTGCATTTTGCGGGAGAAAGAGGATCCACTGTGGGGCTGGGCTGAAATGCAATTACATTTTAAACCCTTTCAATTAAGTATTTATTTTGTTTTTTTGGTACACGAGTGTAATTTTACGAATGGAATATAAAAAAAGTTAAATTAATAAGATTTTTTTCCCCAGTAAATTAATAAGATAGAGATGTTATTTTTTAATAGATTCTCCGCTCAACTAATTCATTTAAGTAATTTCTAAAAATACAACATCAATTTTAGTGATTAAGAATTATATATTTAGAATAATTTAAGAAAAAATAAGCTAAGGATGTGTCTGATATAGAGGAAAATATTTTTAAAATATGTTTCCCAATTTTCGATTTCAATGTTTGATTGGCTAAAGTTGCTGAGTAGGAAAACAACTCTCTTAAAAATAAAAAAAGTACATGTATGATGGACGTAGGAAAATAATTTTTATACTCTCATCACCCACCATCCCCACCCTAACACTTGCCTCTCATAATATTTACCTAAATTATATATAAATACTTTTTGAATAATGCTTTTTTTATTTTACTTACCAAACATAAAAAAAAAAAAAAAAAATACAACTTAGACTTTTGAGCATCAAATTTTCTTTTTCAAATTTAATTTGAGGTGAATTGTACGGAGATATTGAGGGAAGGGTAGTAAATATAAGAAACGTTAAGAGAGTAGGGGTTAAAGGTTTATGCCTACCTATCCGAATATGATCGCAAATTGATTCTACACAAGTTGTGCTGAGTTATAACTATGTGAATACGTATTATTTCTATTATACACGTACATCTAGTATAATATTGTTGGGAAATTTATTTATTTTCATATTACTTATAAGAGTAAAAATGTGATGAATTAAAAAAAATAAAAAATTAGTTCACCCGATATGAGGTGAATCCGCTTAACTATAGCAAAATCACTGAAAATGAGAGAGATGTGAATATCGATCATTCTATCAGGATGCTCAAAGAGTATGCACTTAGAGCCTTTCCGCATGCCATTGCTTATTGGAGATTATGTATAACTTCAAAAGAATCGTTCTTTATAAATCAAAATACAACTCAAGACTAGCTTGGGATAAACATGTAGCAGTTGCTGCAAAAACAGTCAATATGCCAAAACTGAATCAAAACATATAGATTTCCTTCTGAAAGATAAACAAACCATAACCAAACTCTTCACAAATCTTATGATTGTCACCTTAAAGAGTTAAAACTTGAACCGGGGTTTCTCAAATTACTCCGGTAATAAACGATATTGCTATGTTCTCCACTGTAGAGATACAATATAAAGCTAAGGGTGAGGCAGGGTAGAGATGAATATTCAAGTGTTGACACAGCCATATACATGCACATTTTAGCTATTGTGAAATTGAATCTGAGTGCATTTTATCAATCGAATATATATTCGACTACAAGCAGCCACATAAGGACCTACGTTGATACCTGTCCGGATGAGATACCAAGCACAACGCGTTTAGTATAAAATGGAAGGTTGGTGACTAACATGGCTAGCAGTAAATGGATCAAAACTATCACCGTATGGGTTTTATTTTTGAGCTTTTTCCTCTTCTGTAGTTTCCTCCTCTTCAGCATGTTCTATTTCACTGGCTAACTTCACCAGATCTTGGACAAGGATTTTTCCTTCTGTTAAATATACCAATTAAAACACAAAAAAGATACTAGTAAGGAACACATACATCCACTGCGGAAAGTTAATAAATAAATAAAATAAAGTCCTCTGTCCCAATTATGTGCAACATTTTCTATTTAGTGACACCTGACATTTCTAAAATGACAGCAATATTTTCACAGTAAGATTCAAACCAAGCCTCGTAATCATGCTTTCAAGATCTAATCAACAATTGTTAATATCTCAATCTACGACCATTATAATAGGCAAGTCAAATTGACTTTTTAATCTCCAGATATAGTTGGGAGCTTCTTATGTCAAACAGGAACTATCATAAAACACAAAAAATCGTGCTACTCATCGAAGCCAAGAAACTAATACCCACATTACTAATATCTACATAACTCTATCCAACTACCAAATGACCCCTAAGTCACTCAACATGGACCCAAATTTACCTCCTTTTTTGTTTTCTTTTTGAAAAGAAAATGTGAAAGCTAGCAATGATTTCGTGTATGTATACAGTTCATTAATTGAGTGATCTATCGCTCCAAACTATTCCCAATTGATGTGCAGATTCTCCTTTTGATCTGTATTACCATAATGTTATCTTGTAGAAAATAAAATTTTCAAATGTACATTCTTCAGTTTTTTTAAAAGTATATTCCTTCTGAGTAGTAGTTAAAGTATGATAGAAACATGTACATACAACAAATCGAATCATAGAAAAAGAAATAGACTACAAATTACTAGTACGTAACTACGTTACATCAATCTTTTTGTAATAAAAGTACTACTATAATGTGATTTTTCATAAACAAAGATTCTACCATCAGACTCCTTCCATTTCAAAACATATATGTGGATTAAGAGAAAAGCTAAATGATTGGACTGTTTGGTGTTTACTGGGAAACTAATTAAAAGCGGTACGTATTATTACTATTTTTTGCTTTGACAAGTGATGTATTTTATGCTTCATCAAGCAATCACCAACTTCAAAATGTCAATCGAAATCTTACTTTCTTATGCTAGGTTATCTCTTTTATCCCCCTAGGTCCTAAAAAATACAGCAGATATTGGGAGGTATAACCATAACCACGTTTCATTACAGTTGTAAAAAACACCCGTTATAAAACAGAAAAAAAAAAAAAGAATTATCAAACTACTCATGTCTAACCTCTGTCCTTGGAAAGGTTGGTTATGAGCTCCTGAATACCCTCCTTCGCCAATGTATCCTTGAGGTATGAAGCAGCAGATGCCACCTCCTCTGGAGTGACTTTTCCGTCATAATCCCTGCCGCAAGAAGCACAACAGTTACTTCATTCTGCAATATTACTTCCAGTGGAAACTAAAACCAGTAGAAAGTAATAAAGAAGAAACAATAAACAAAATTTCTCCAAAGCACGCAACCTGGCACGACACCACGGGTTATAAAAAGATGGATGAAAATAAACAAGATTTCTCCATGAAGAATTTTTTTTTTCTTTTTGTATGATTGATAGTTCAGCAAGATAAAACAGGTCATATCTTTATGAAATAAATAGATGTAAGTGTTTCCCCAAACCACAAAAAAAGAAGGATTTTAATATTTGCATTAACCAAAGAGACAGGATGCACAGATGCATTGACATCCACTGGATTTATTCATCTGAGATTCGCACTTCATTCCACGATTTTCTGAAACATAAGATACTCCATATACTACATTATCTAAGAGAGAATAAATACCAACAGGCTTGTGTCCCAGAACAGCCATCAGTGGCTAATGGCCAGAACTCCACAACCCCAAAATTTCCTCATGATTTAGAACATGTAGGTGAGAACAGTTATAAATTGATATAGGTGATCATGCTGAAATTACTTCAAATGAACAAGCTGAGCAGAACATGTATTTATTGGATATGAAAACCTCAATGTTCACTTGCAAATTTGTTATTATCTATGCTGTGCAGTGGGGCAATAGCTGATATTAAACTCGGGTGAAATATAGAGATTGTGTTCAGATTGCTTAGAACTGCCTCTTTGTAGATTTTTGGATAGTACCTTGAGTGCAATTTGTAATCCATATTATTAGTTTCTCTGTACATACCTATCCAGTAACCGCCAACGATCACCAATCTTAGCATCCACATCATCAATTTCCTTTTCAAGTTTTTGGAGCATTGCATCAACCTGTTGAGTGGTAATGCCAGGAGGTAATATGAGTGTTCATGCATATAATCTTGCAACTATAATGCAAAAAGGAAATCAAGAATTGGTGTGAAAATTTAAAGCCCAAAGCTAAATACTCCTAGGATAATCAGCTTTACCCTATTAATAAGTGCTGAAGAAACTTTATCATCTACAGTCCTTTCTTTAGTGTGGTCACTGTCCTCCTCCCTAGCTGCTTTATATGCCTTTCGGGCTTCTTCTTCACCTTCAGGGCCACCTTTATCCACCATGCTATTGTACAACTCAATCTGCAATTATCGATACAAAAACAGCTTCAACATTGAATGTGTAGCATTTTCATTGTATTAGCATACGCACGCACTATGCTGTGTAAACAATTTCTAACCACAGTAGAAAAGCACCTACGAATATGATTGCAAGAGGACAAGGTGGCTGAAAGCAGTCGAGGGATAAATAAAGTGTAACACATGAAAGTTTTTTTTGATGACAAGGAAACCCGCAGCCGCTACCCTTTGGGTGCGCATAGGGTAAAACCCCCGCTCCGATACAATAGCTCGCAAACCACATAGGAGAGGTAACCCGCACTAGGCAAACCCGGTGCGACGAGCTCGACCCAGAAGGTAACACATGAAAGTTTAAAGTTTCAAAATCGTCTTCCATCCTCTTTACCTACCACATTTATCTTTGAATAATAGAAACTTGATCAAATACTGCAGTAGACCTAAAAGAACAGCAAGCAAGCAAGTTGGGTACCCGAACACACATTCAATTATTTTCCATTGTCCAAAACCTGTCTAATGCCTGCTGCTCTTTTAAGTTTTGTAATCTATGACCTGCCCCAGTTAGAATCCTAGAACAGATAGCTCCTCATGAAAAAGGTACATTGAGTAATTGAAAGAAGGAGAATCTATATAGACACATAATCACATGACTGATGCTGAAAGATCAAAATAACAAGAGGCAGTAAATTCGATTGCACCATCACCAATATTGCTACATAATAACCTCAAAAGGTACTAATTAAACCTCAGGTAATGCTGATGATTAACAGGTATTATTGCAAAAGTGCTTAACAAAATGCTCGATGTAATCTTTTTTAAATATCAATAATGGCAAATATATCACAACTACGAAATATTGAAACAAGCATAAGATAATAAAGTGCGGTGGTATCAGATATCAGAGGGACAATTGAAATCCCATTGATGAACATTCCCAAAACTTCATCAGAATGACTAAGGTATTGGAAATCAGGAGAAATTCATACTATTCCCATCAGACCCACAGCTACCGTAAGCTAATTGTGATTTAAGTTCTAAAAAGGAAATTGATCCAAAGTCCTAATGTGAACAATATTGAACTAGTAGACATTGCAAGACCCCATTCAAACTGGAAAGACAAGTAATGGAAAGACATTCACGTTGTTTAAATAATGATAAACACAATAATCTGACTTCGAAAAGCAAGCTTTCCAGTTTAGTTTCTTCAAGAAAGACAACAAAAACTACAGTAACAGATTTAGCATGAAATCTAGGAAGACAGTTCCCTTTTGCTTAAATTCCTTATCAGGCATGTTAAAATATTTCACAACAGTAATAATCAAGCAATGATATGTTACCTCTTTTTTGACAAGTCTCAAAAACTCCTGACGCTCCAGGCTTACGGACTGAAAGAATAAGCAACAAAGCAGGCCATGATCAGCAAAGATCCAAGATCCAATGTACAAAAGAAAAGCTCCAGCAAAGTACTTACAGAAGCCGATGATAAAACAGCAATTGCACGACTAAGCTCACAAAGCTGCTCTTGTTGATCCAAAGTTTTTGTTTTCTTTAGTTCTTCTGCTTCTTTAGCTGTTGCAAGAGTCATCTCTTCCAAAGCTACATCCTTCTGTTTATCTTTCATCTTAGCCTGCTCTTCTTCTTCTTCCTCTTCCTCCTCCTAAAAGCAACGACTTTAGAATTAGTAGTCTAAAAACACACTTTTTGATAAGGTAAATAATTTTATTAATAATGGGGAAATCACACACATACAAGCAGTTTACCAAAATGTATAGAATTACAGCATAATATGATTCTCTATGACACCCAATCTTCTATACATATTGTAACTTCATGGGTGCACCATAAAGAGACTAGGAATGAGAGGCTACTCCTCAAATGTACAAAGTTTTTTCCTTCCACAAAGATGCTTCTCCTACAAATGCTACGAAATCAGAGGTATAGTTTCAAAATGGTCAACAGATATCTTCAACCATCGTCACATAATTTATTTGAAACCTGACACTGTAGTATCCACATTTACAGTGGAAAGAGATATGGAAAGTAAAACCTCCTTTCAAAGTGGTATGCTTTTCTTGGTTAGTAATAAGGAAAGCTTGTCTCACCATGATAAATTTCAGAGAAGGGGTTTCCAGCTCAGCTATAGGTGATTTCTATGTCATTAGGAAGCTGAAACCAATGAGCATCTTTTCTTACACTGTTCAATTACCAGATAACTATGGCAACTTTTTGCAGCTCAAGCTAAAATAGTTTGGGTGATGCCCCGAGTACTTTTGACCTTACATGTAGTTGGAAAGGCATCAAGGAAAAACTTATCACAAAGGGTGGTGAAAGTTTTTCCAGTTTGCATATGGTGGACAATTTGGAAACAGAAGAATGCTAGATGTTTTGAAAGCGAGAGCAGTTCAATCCCAGAAGATCAAGAGTCCTTGTAAATCTCTTTTTTATTTTTGGTGTAAAGATCAGCCACAAGATGATGCAGAATCATTACTAGACTTTTTGGCCTCGTTGTACATTTTTGTTAGGGACTGTAACTGTAGATATGATATACCAGGCCTTTATTTGTGGCGCTGATGAATATAACAAACACACTACCATTTTCAAAAAACTAAAATCCACATTTAAGATTTTGCACCGAAAAGGTAAGAAAGATGCTTGTAAAAAGAACTGGTCAGGAATTGGGTTAGGAAGATTAGCAACTGTATCAAGCACATGAAAAAGAGGAGTTCTGTATTATCCCTCCGGGTTGCACGTATAAATTTTCAATAACAAAATGGTAAATTTAAATAACAGTGATGTTAAAATTGAGCCAACTACTAAACTTCTCTCTTAACAAAATGGAGATGAAAGGGTTATACTGAAAAAGTTCCATGTGACTTATTTTAGCGAGTAGCACTTTATAGAATTTGCTTATAAGAAAAATCTACATTTTCTCTCACTTAACCAAGGCCATTAAGTTTGGCATAGCGTATTAAAAGCTGAAAGTATGATTCGTCTTTCAAGTATTGCTAACTAATTCTGGAAACAATATTCTAAACTTGACCAATATGAATTCTTCCCAATAGTTTAAAATAATAATTAGGTTTCATGACCCATAAAGTTCAAATAGAAGAGTAAAAGGACAGAGGGATAGAAGCAGTGCTTAGTTCACTATATCATTCACCAGCAAGAGCGCATTCCCATTAATTTGTCTTGCCACTTATTCATTTTTAGATTAACAGTCAGCACAATAGAAGAAACAAGATTTTACCTTGATGAGCTCTTCCTCCATTTCTAAGTATTCTAGCTTTCTCTTCTTTTCAGCAAGAGCATCTTCAGATGGCATAGATGTAACTTGAACAGTGTCCACCACCTCATCTGGCAGTGATGAAAGTGTAGCTTGAACAGCTTCCTCCGGTTTTACTTTACCTGACACTGTGAAGGCTCTGTGGAGAATAAAACAGCAGTCACATGCTCAGTTGATAGTCCATAGCACAAGATCCTGGAAATGTGGAATGGAATTACCTAGAAAGGATTAACAAAGAAGATGGCACTGAATGGTTGAGCGATAAGTCCAGCCAATCTCGCAACTGCAAAGATATTAACATGCAAGAATTCAAGATAAGTCTTTTGCACTTCCATAATGAAGCCAACATATTGAAGTTCACAAGCAGGATTTGAATATGCTAGCACTGGAGAATGAGAAGGAAATGCAGTGTGTTGTGCTTCCAAACTGCTGTAAAATAAATACATTACCATATATACTAGCTTGTGTTTGTCAAGGTCTCAACTACTTCATGTCTATATGCATGCTGATGATATTAGGACTGTTTTAAATATTCTTTCTAGAAAATAAAAGGAGCGAAACAGAAGCAACAGTGAATTTGCTGTCCAGATATCATTCTTCTCTTTTTCAGATTAATTGTTCTGGCATATACTCCATTCAAAGGCAATAGATCCTTGCATATAATATGAACACCATCAGGTGTCCCATATTTTGATGTACTTAAAGCACTTTCTTACATTGTCCGATAGCTTCAAGCTACTCCTGAGGTGGTTTTGAATACTTTGGGTGATCACAGGCAATGTTCAGCTGGAATTGTGGCAGAAGAAAGAGAAGACAACAAGCCATGGAATGTTGCTCCACTAGCACTTATGTAAGCCACTTGGAGAGAGAAATAAGAGCTTTTGAAGATGTAGAGATGAACTTTGTACAACTGAGAAGTTCCTCTTATTCCTTGTTATGTATGGTGCACCCATGAAGTTCCTTTATCATAGAAGATTGGGTATTGTTATTAAAAAACAAATCTTTTTGCAGGTTTTTTTACCTTTTTTAAATATTGGGAAAAAGGACAAATATACCCCTAAACTATCATAAATGGTATGCAGATACCCTCCGTTATACTTTTGGGACATTGGTGCCCCCTGCCGTCCAAAAATTAGAGCATATATACCCTTTATACTAACGGACATACACGTGTCATAATCTTATCCATTGACCCGACATTTATTAAATATCGGATCGACGGATAAGATTGCGCCACGTGTCCCTATTTAATCTTCCATTAGAGTGAAGGGCATATATGCTCTAGTTTTTGGACGGCAGGGGCACTAATGTCCCAAAAGTATGACGGAGGGTATCTGCATACCATTTACGTGTTCAGGGTTATATTTGTCCTTTTTCCCTTAAATATTTCTTGTATAGTGCTGATTTTTTCCCAAACATCAATAAACTTATTACTTTATCAAAAAGAAAAACTGTAGCACAAATACCAGCCTGGTTGACATTTTCTGAAAAACCATATATCCCATAAAAATTTACTTGAACCTACTGATGCAAAATCTAGTGGCAATTTCAGGCCGCTGGGAAGGAAGGAGTACATTGTATCCAAAGCCAGCTGAAAGATAAAGCTAGCAAAAGATTTAGGGGAATACCAGGCATTGCATATCCAGCGAGCAAACAGCAGTAATTGACAAGACACACATAGAGCAGGGAGAGGGGATCCTATAGGACAGAAACAAGAGGATTGGGAGGGAACAAAGATGAAGTCTTAGGATAGAAGAAAGATTTGCCCCCACCATACAATAAAGTCAAAAGCACCAAGAGATGTGTCCCTTGCTTTCAAGAGCATTGAATAACCTTTTCAAGAAGAATATAAAGAGAAAGGACCAGAAGATTGTTTGAGAGACTTAAAATACTTTTGTATAATTGGGGAAGAGCGACCGGACCCGATGAGATTCCGGTGGAATTTTGGAAGAGCATGGACAAGGCAGGTATAGAGTGGTTAACTGGGCTGTTTAATGTTATTTTTAAGACAACAAAGATGCCTGATGAATGGAGGTGGAGTACAATGGTTCCGTTGTATAAAAACAAGGGTGATATCCAAAACTGTAACAACTACAGGGGTATCAAACTGCTAAGCCATACTATGAAGAGTTGGGAAAGAGTGGTGGAGATGAGGGTGAGAAGAGGGGTGTCCATCTCTGAGAATCAGTTTGGATTCACGCCGGGTCGATCGACTACCGAAGCCATTCATCTTATGCGAAGACTGGTAGAAAAATATAGAGAAAGGAAGAGAGACCTACATATGGTATTCATTGACCTTGAAAAGGCCTATGACAAAGTACCGAGGAATGTCCTCTGGAGGGGCTTGGAGGCTAAAGGTGTCCCGATGATTTATATTAGGGCGATAAAGGACATGTACGGTGGAGCCAAGACTCGGGTTAGGACGGTTGGAGGAGACTCAGAACATTTCCTAGTTGAGATAGGGCTGCATCAGGGATCAGTCCTTAGCCCTTTTCTATTTGTTGTGGTGATGGATGAGTTAACGCGGTCTATTCAGGAGAAGGTACCATGGTGTATGTTATTTGCGGATGACATAGTACTGATTGATGAGACGCGGGACAGAGTTAATGCGAGGCTGGAGGTGTGGAGACAAACGCTGGAGTCCAAAGGATTCAAGTTGAGTAGGACCAAAACTGAATATTTGGGATGCAAATTCAGTGATGCGGTGGATGAGGCAGATGAGGAAGTGAGACTTGACACATAGATTATTCCTAAGAAAGAAAGTTTTAAGTATCTTGGGGCTGTAATCCAAGGAAGTGGTGACATAGACGGTGATGTCACACATCGCATTGGGGCGGCTTGGATGAAATGGAGGCTTGCCTCTGGAGTCTTGTGTGATAAGAAAGTTCCACCGAAACTTAAAGGTAAGCTCTACAGAGTGGTAGTTAGACCGGCCTTGTTGTATGGAGCGGAGTGTTGGCCAGCCAAGAACTCACATGTTCAAAAACTACATGTTGCGGAGATGAGGATGTTGAGATGGATGTGTGGGCACACTAGGAGCGATAAGATTAGGAATGAGGTTATCCGAGAGAAGGTGGGAGTGGCCTCTGTGGTGGACAAGCTGAGGGAAGCGAGACTGAGATGGTTTGGGCATGTGAAGAGACGGTGCAAGACGCCCCAGTGAGGAGGTGCGAGGGGCTGGTTGTAGAGGGTACGCAGAGGGGTAGAGGTAGGCCTAAGAAGTATTGGGAAGAGGTGATTAGACAGGACTTGGCTCAGCTTCGCATTACCGAGGACATGACTCTAGATAGGAAGGAGTGGAGGTCGCGTATTAAGGTTGAAGGTTAGTAGGGCTAGCGTGTTGTCTTTCCGTGCGAGGGTTTCGGTGGGTAGCGTTTGTAGTAGTCCTAGCCTTGCTCTTGTAGTTCTTGTCTGTGATCCTATAGCCAGTTGTCGTTTACTGCGTTTCACCTCTCACAGTATTTTCTTGATGTTATTGTCTCCTTTGTTGATTATGCACTTTTCTCTTATTGGATACTATGTCTTATATAATGTTTTCTCTTCTTTTACTTGGGTTGTCGTACTTGAGCTGAGGGTCCTCCGGAAACAGCCTCTCTACCTCCACGAGGTAGTGGTAAGGTCTGCGTACACTCTGCCCTCCCCAGACCCCACTTAGTGGGATTTCACTGGGTATGTTGTTGTTGTTGTTGTTGTTGTTGGTGAAATTTTTTTGTTTTTCCATGAAGTTCTGGAGCAGGTGTGATACTCTCTAGTCACTGCTGATGACAAGAGGCTCTTTGTAGAGAACTAGATTTTGATGTAGGTTTCTTTACTTTTTGTATGCATCTATGAGGTTTTACTTTTCCAACATTCCAATAAAGATTTACCTATATAAAAAAGAAATAAGGGATAGAGTCGTATCAGACCACTTGGAATAACACACAATTCTCTGGATAAATACTTGTCAATTTTAAATTTTCCAAAGCCAAAGAGTACTTCGAAAGTAATAAATAACATATCAAGTTTCTCATTAAGTTGCTTCAAATTACTATACTAACTACAAAATCTAACTAATTTGACCAAATCCAGTAGTTTCTGCAAGATACACCAGAGTTGCAAAAATAAAGACACCAAAAGGTGCAGAAATAAGGTGCAAACCACTATGCACAAGGTAAGAATAAATGCACAAAATTTAGAGATGGAAGTAGTTAATTTCCCCGAGTAAAAATTTTACACGAGACTAACAAAAGATCAAAGCATACCTGCTGTTGCATTTCTTCTACTGAGAGTAATCCAAGTAAGCCTCGTTCTCGACAGGCTTGACGGAGCTCATCCTCCGAAAGGGACTCTACACCCTCTGCTTGAATCATCTTGTCATCGTTCTTAATCCTACCAAAAGCAGCAAAGTTCAGTTAAATGAGGGGAAATTCTGCTTCTACAGCACATTCATCACAAAATATTGACTTATCTCCAAAATGAAGACGTAAGCACAAAGATCAAGTGGAAATCTAGCACAAATGTGTCCTTTAACTTGGCCTCAATTGGCATCTATGCCCTTCAACTTTGGGTGTGCACACGTAAACTTTTATAAAGTTGAATAAGCAGATACACGCGTCCTACATGACATAATACAAATCAATTGATCTCACGCGAATTGTCATGTAGGATGGGTGTGGCTAATTGTTCAACTCTATACAAATTTAAGTGTCTATTTATGCACACCCAAAGTTGGAGGGCATAGATGTCAGTTGAAGCCAAGTAGGGTGCGTTTATATATTATGTCTTTGACCATAAGAATGAAAATCAGTTCTTAGACAAACTGACCATAATAGTGAAGATCAGTCTATTTCTAATATAAAAGGCAGACTGAAGAAGAAAAAGATAAATGACCTATTTAGGCTCGAGTTATTAAATTTAAAAGGAAATAGAGATCAGCTGACTAAATATTTGTTGAAGAAGGGAAAAATGATTTGGAGAGAAAGGCTAGACATAAGTTAACTCTAAATGAAAACCCGTAATAGTGAAGACCAATTTATACTAAAGAAAAAAAGGCACAACAGAAGGAAGAAAAGATAGATGAACTATTTAGGCTTGAGTTATTCAGAAGTACAACGGAAAACAGAGATCAGCTGGCAAAATATTTGTTGAAGAAGAAAGATAAAGAACATAATTTGGAGAGAAAAGGATATAAAATATTACACCCAAGTTAGCTCAAAATGAAAAGTAACGAGACTTACTTTTGGAGCCTCTTTCGAAGCATGAACCGCAAGTATGCATCAGTTCCAAAGGGGTTAATACCCATATATTTGCACATATTCACCAACCTCGGTCTGCATTTAATGAGTACTTAGCAATGCACTACAATATTTTAACCATTAGCAATATATGCAAGAACGTTACCATTTAGTAAGAACAAAACCAAGAAAGTGTAATAAGGTAGAAACCTGCTGATATTATCCAGAGTGAGCTCATCATTGAAAAGCTTGGCAAATCCTAAAATTTCCTCATTAGATACACTAGCACCCCTTCTGACCTGGTCAATTTTTATATCAACATTTACATTTACAGTAGTCAGATAGGAAAGGGAGGGGGAAGAGCAGAAATAAGAGCTCTTTGGTTTAATAATTCAAGATTTGCCAATTGCAGAAAAATACAGATGAAAGAAAAACCCAAAAGAGAAGTGACAAATAAATATTTTACCTTATTCATGAATTCATCAAGATCCTCAGCTGTATTCTTTAGTTCTCCGCTTCGTGAGTTTTTAACTTCCTTTGCCATCTCTTTGACTGTTTCTTGTAGAAACTTTGCATATTCGATCCTAGCATTCAGCTTCCTTTTCAGAGCCTCCTAAATTTTGAGCAATTGAAACACAATAAGGACATGCATACACAGAGTTTGATGGAAATAAAAAGCCTACAAAATCACATCCAACCGACCAGAGGCACCCATTGTTAGTTAAAGATACTATACAACTTCCACACTCTTTTTTTACTTTGGCATGGTACATTTTTTAACTTCAACATGGCATTTTTTTAAACTTCAACCAAATATTGTCGAAACACCTATAACTGGATTCTCCCTGTTACACACTTTCACGAGCAGACATATGTATATAATTTAGCCTTCTGAGCATTTACCTGAAGATAAAGGGATCGGCGATGCCCAATAATTATACCAAAGAAAATATACGATACTCTAAGGTATAATACAACCTGCAGAAGATTTGACTATACGAAGCACAGAAAGCTCTAGATTAAAATGAAACAATAACCAAATGAAAAGCTTTGCCCCCTACACCAATCCACTGATATGTTAAAGAGCTAAAGAGGATATAATGTTTTTCCATAACTTTACCACAAAGCCTTTTCTTCCCTTCTATATCCAAGGACTCATATATCTTGAGAATTGACTTACATCCAAGAGATTTGGATTATAAAAAGCCTATACCTCTTCCAATTGAATTTGTCAAGGATAGCAATCTTGACAAACTGCACATGCTAATTCAGGAAGTAAAGTATTACATGTGTTCCAATCGTTAATCTTCCACAAAGACAAAGAGAGCACACATCGTGGAATATCTACACTACAGAAAAGGGAGAGCAATGGTAGCTAGGTAAAGGGTTTTTTCGAAGCGTATCATTGCCTCACAGATATCCTTCAAATTAAGCGACTAAAGGAGTTTAACATTGAAAGGAAACACTAATAATGAGCGCAGATGACTAATCAAGGGAAAAGTCAAGCCATAATAGAGGATATTTTTCTTTGAAGGAAATAGGGAAGAAAGCAAATCAATATCTTTCCTATTTCAAAGAAAAAATATTTCATAGTTTTACTATCTTAGTTGACATTATTTTACTTATAATTTTGCATGCACATGGAATCTGTCACAAATTCTGGCGTCAGAGATAGAGAGAGGAATGAAGCATCAATAAATTTTAGCACATAAGAAAATAGCCACTGGAATAATTGGCACAATCCTTGCCTCTTCTTTCATCTTATCTTGGAAGGTTGACGGCAGCATGTTGGGAAACACTGCCAAGAATACTGGCAACAAGAACTCCATAAATGGAACAATAATAAACACTGCAACAGGAACCAGCCTAAAAATATCAGCTGTTGTCCGTGTTAGTTGTTGCCTTTCCCTCCTGGAAAGACTCTTCCCCTTAGCTGTTTTCAACAAGAGCCTGGAACATATCCTAACATCAGCCCAAAGCAGTTTGGTACCCAACCAATAGTGTTGCATAGTTGATTTAAATTCATCCTTCCAGTGCCGGATCTTCTTTGCCCAGTCTTCCCTGGAATAAGTGAAAAAGTGACTTAAGAAAAAGGTATAGAACATTACCTATCTGTTCTACAGGAATAAAGTATAATTTCAACCTGCTCATTGAAGCAACAGCTCTCAAAGCAGGACCAATCCCTAATAGCATTGCCCAAATTTTCTTTAGTACAGGTTTAATACTGATCTGTGAATCTTGAAGCTGTTTGGCTTTTGCTTTGGCTTTGGCCATGGTTAAATCTTCAACTGCTTCATCGCATTCTTCTGGTGAAGCTTCTTTCTTCTGTTTAACAGCTGGTTCTGCATCCTTATCATTTCCTTTACCAAAATCAGGTTGACCTGCTGCAGCTGTCGAATATCGTTGTTGGTGTATTATCCACCTGCCCCCCAAAGTAGGAAGAGACCCACATCTTCCAACTCTCAAACCCAAGGCTGGAATTTCAGATGAGTTGAGTAGGACATGTTTTCCCCAAACTTTTAGTAACTCATCTTTGGTTGACGGATATGAACTTCCTTCATTTCTGTTATCTGCATTCTGAGGTTGATGAGTTACTGTAGAGCACCAATCCCAAGAATTAGACGCCTTAGATGATCCCCAGTTCTCATAGCTCGAAAAACCTCGAATGAAGGTATGAGGTTTCGGAGTAGAATCAAAGAGGTTCCTCTTCCTTCTCAATATTGCTCTTGAAGCCATTAGCAAAAACTTCTTCTACTTTGCATACAGCTCATATAACATATCCCAGAAATTCTTTGCCTGACGCCAGCCTGACCAATAGAACAGAATATACTGAATAAAAGATCATAATTAACTAAATACATGGAATCATATAAGCATTTCACTTAACAGAATTTTTTGGATCAACTAATTAAACAGCATATGAATCTATTTCAGTTTTATTTTCTTCTTTCCTCATTATAACCACCTCCTCGCAAGCCAAAAAAAGGACTCGTAGTTGATGTAATTGAATCTGAATGAGAAAGTCATTATCAGTCTATACCAATCTTCTCCACAACAGTTATTAGTAACTATCATGTATCCATGTTACAAATCGTGCTGCAATTCAATTCACCCTAAACTTCACTTTCCCTTTCCAACATTTCAACTTTCAAGTGTAAAATTTTTAAATTACTAAATACAAAACAATAAAACTGAACCAGCTGCAATGTAAATGCTCTAACTTCAGATGATAAACAATTATATTTTTTAAAAAAAATTGTGTGGCTAAAAGAAAATAATTGCATTCTGTTAGAATAAACACTCTCCATTTCCCCATTTGCCTCTCCTGCAAAAGGAAAGACAAAATCCATGAGGCAAACCAAAATGCCAAATCAGCTGTTCACAGAATCACATATCCACACTAATCCTTCTTCCGCAGCTACAGAAACCTTCATAATGTTATATCACTCATCCCAATCTACCAAAATTACTACAAGCAAGATATTTCCATATCATACTTCTTCCTCATTATCCCAAAAATTTCAATTTCTACAACCAGCTCATCACCCTAAACTTCACTTCCCCTTTCCAATATTTTAACTTTCACTTGTAAAAATTTTAAATTACTAAATAAATGACAATAAAACTGGACCAGTGCAATGTGAATGCACTAACTTCATATGATAAACAGCAATTACATTAATTCTTTTCTGTGGCTAAAAGACAATAATTACATTCTGTTAGACTAAACACTCTCCATTTCCCCCTTTGCCTCTCCCGCAAAAGGAAAGCAAAATCCATGTCACAAACCAAAACGCCAAATCAGCTATTCGTTGAATCACATATCCACACTATAAAAGACAATAATTACATTCTGTTAGATTAAACACTCTTCATTTCCCCCTTTGCCTCTCCCGCAAAAGGAAAGGCAAAATCCATGTCGCAAACCAAAACGTCAAATCAACTGTTCATTGAATCGCATATCCACACTATAAAAGACAATAATTACATTCTGTTAGAATAAACACTCTCTGTTTCCCCCCTTTGCCTCTCCCGCAAAATCCATGTCTCAAACCAAAACGCCAAATCAGCTATTCGTTGAATCACATATCCACACTATAAAAGACAATAATTACATTCTGCTAGACTAAACACTCTCCATTTCCCCTTCGCTTCTCCCACAAAAGAAAAGTTAAAATCCATGTCGCAAACAAAAATGCCAAATCCGCGTGCTCATTGAATCACATATCCACACTAGTCCTTCTTCCACAGCTACAGAAACCTTCACAATGCCATAACACCATCCCAATCTACAAAAACTACTACAACTGAAACATTTCCTAATTCAACAATTTCCTCCTCATTATCCAAAAAAATCAGTTTCTATTTCTATAACCAGCTCTCTCCACCAAATCACACATAACGTATCCATTTGCTTATCATCCATAAACACAAGTCCATACAAGCAAACAAAAACTTAATCCAAAAATCCAAATCATTTCGCACTACCTCAACTCAAGCAAAATACAGTAAAATGCTCAATGTATGCATTTCAAATAAGAACAATCATTGAACAAACAAATGTACGCTAAAATTAATAGAAAAAAACCACAAAAATAGTATTAAAATCAACAGAAAACAGAAAAAAAAGCCATTGAATTAGCTCTCTGACCTGAAATGACGATCGACAAATTCGTAGTTTCGAATGAAAACCAAATCCGCAGTGATGAAGAATTGATTTTTCACTAATTAATAATATTTTTTGTAAAAATCAAATCGTTTTTTTCGTGTGTAGAAATTTACAGAGAATTTTGGGAGAGTCTTCGCGGTAATCAATTTATAGTAACAGCGAATACTGGAGTAGGGAGCAAGAATATTTTTTTTCCCGAGAAATGAGTAGAAAGCTACTAAAAGAGTTAACTGGGCCGGATTTTTATATACATGGGCTCAATGTATTGGGCCATTATGGAAGTGTATTGGATTTAGGATAAACTACATAACTACACATAATCACTACCATATATACTATATTTACCTCTAGTTTAAAATAATTACATATATTACCACTTTTAATAATTATATCATATATTTTAAAAAATTTAATCAGATACACTAACCCTACATAAGGAATTGAATAATTATCTACTCCTTAATTAATGGTCCATATCCATTAACAAGTCAAATCATCTTCTTCTTTTTTTACATATGTCGTTTCCTCCGTAAGCCCATCCCCCCTTCTTCCTTAATTCATCTTTTCCCTCTTTCTTCATTCATCCTCTCAATATATGTTTGCATATTCAAATCAACATTATACATATAGGTTTGTTTCAATTATTTTATTATTCTCACGTATTTTGATTTTGTATCTGAGTTAGAGTTCACAATGTTCTGAAGTTCAATTTTATAGAATTTTACAAATTAGGTTTTATATTTTTTGATTTTGTTGTTTCTCGGATATTTTAATGGTTAAATATTCCCAAAAATCGGATGATTCTCGTCAAAGGTACTACACATTAACAATACTATACTAAATCAAACAACTTTTATTTGCTCATTTTCACTCATCAATTTCTCATTGTAGGGACTGACTCTTCATCCGCCAACATTCAAGTCGAGAATAGATCGCCAACATTCAAGTCGAGAATAGATCTAAGAATAGGAATGACTCAATCAAGATGAAGAATTACGCCGAGCTTTAATTAAGAGAAAAAAATATACCATTAGATGCACATCAAGTGCAACAATGTTGGATACACATCAGGTGTACATGTATCTAGTTAAGAGTTCATGTATCTGAGTTAAGATTATATGCATCTATGAGAACAAATTTCAGATCCTTAAAGAAAGGAAGAATTTTGAATTTTTTAACTTTTTTTTGGATTAATGATAAGACAAATACTCCACAGTTGTGATTTGTTCCTAAATTCGTGTGTTTCAATTACATTTCATATTTAGATACACATAATTATATGTGCGTTTACTATGTATCCAAGATACATGATTTTGAATATAATGTATGAAATTGATAGTTGATACATCGAATTAATAATAGATACATATAAAAGATACATGAAATTAAAATTAGATCATATAAATAGATACATGAAATTAATATTATATCATATAAATAGATACATGAAATTAATACTAGACACATATAAAATATACACAAAATTAATATTAGATACTTCTATGATACATATGAATGTACTTGTATGATACTCATGTATCTAAGTGTTTAGTTTGTTGGATACATCATATATTGATAATAGATACATCAAATTAATGGATTTTATTATTTTAAGAGTAATAAAATGAAATTAATCAAATTGCATGACCGAGATATACATGTTTTTGTCTTTTATTAATAATATTAACAAATTTATTATTTCAAATAATAATAAAATGAAATTAATTAAACATAAATACACTCCTTGATTTTCGTCTTATATTAAGGAAATCAGTTACAACCTATTAATTTACACAAATAAAATATGTATCTTGATTTTAAATTCGGCAGATACATGTATCTCACATATTTAAACTCATGTATCCTAAGTATGAAATATGATATAGGAAGTAATATCTAAAACTATTGGGAATCTAAGTAATTAGGACATAAATTAGTGGGATTTATGTAGTTTGCCCATGGATTTATTTGAACTTTTGGCCCAATATGAAGACCGATGATTTACGAGAATGACCTAAGTGGTCTTGTATTTTTTTATCATGTTTGTTCGATACGCAAAAGTTTAAGTTTTTTTACTTTTGACGGACGGTTTGCCTATAGGATAAGTGGGGGTCATAAAATTTAGATCATTGATTTTCAAGGTCATTGGGTGTAATTTCCTGGTTTATGGTCTATTTTAACGAGTCAAGTGCACTAACGGCCGATTTTGTGACCCTATTTAAGGCATAGCCAAAATGTATAAACTTTTGTAAGTTTGATTAGTGTGTTTGGTATGAATGTGAATATTTTTTTAGAGAAAAAATTTATTGGAAAATAAGTTGTTTCTTCTTTATTTTCTAGTGTTTGGTAAGTTAGTGAAAAAACATTATGTAAAAAGTATATATATGAAATCTAGCAAAACACTATTGGGGTGGAAGGAGGTGAAGAGAGGAACCTTGGGGTGGTGGATCTGAGATGGTCAAGGGTAGAGGTTGGGGGCGTTGGATGGGTGGGGAGGATACAATATACATATAATGTCATTTATAGAACTTGTTTTCCCTACATCTACCAAGAAAGCCATTCTCCTCATTTAAGCAATTTATTTTCTTAGAGAAAATGTATTCTAGAAGTTTTGTCCAACCAAACATAGGAAATAAGAAAACAAAATCAAGAAAGTGTTTTCCTCCATACCAAATATACACTTAAATGGACTTATTGCTTGTGATTTCCAAGTGATAAGTTAGGACTTTTAATGGAAAAACTACCTAATTATACAAACATTCATGTCATAATTATTAATCCACTCTATAATTTTTAAAAATTACATGTTATCTCGCTAACTAATAATTTCATACTAGATTTCAAGTAAGATACACCACTCTTTCATATTTCAAGTCAGATACATGTATCATTGATATCAAATACATTCTGAAATGCAGATACATAGGGAGAGAATCGACTGAGAGAGTCTGTGTACTGCAAATACATGTGAATCACACTAGATACATATATATGAGATACCATATACATTATGGAATAGAGATACATGGGGGGGGGGGGGGGGGAGAGAGGAGAAAGGGAGAGAGACGAGTGAGAAAGGAGAGACGAAAGAAAGAGAGAGGAGAGAAGTCACTACAAGAAACTGTACTTTTAGTGGCAGCAAATGTCGCTACAAATAGCTTGAAAGTCGCCACTAAAGATTATCAGTGGCGACATTAGCGCTGTGGCAAGTACTTCCATAACTAAATGTTATTTGTGACGATAATAGCGCGTCGCCACTAAATACCCTTATTTGTGGCAACTATTGTCGCCACCAAAAGGTAACAAAATATGTCACCACAAAATAGGTATTTGGTCGGGTCGCCACTATAGTATGACCTTTAGTGGCGAGCTCTTTTGCCACAATAACGATTAAACCTTCAGCAACAACCCTTGTCGCTTCAAAAGCCTTAGATTTAGTGGCAAAATAAGTCGCCACAAATCATTCAACCTTTGGCAGCAGCTATTGTCGCTACCACCCTTAATTTAGTGGCAACATTAGTCGCCACTAATACCAATATTTTCAACAAAAAAAAATTAAATATATATTTATATTGATTCAATTTCATATCAATAGCAAATCAACCAATAGCATTACAGAG
Source organism: Solanum stenotomum (assembly GCF_019186545.1). Classification (NCBI taxonomy): domain Eukaryota; kingdom Viridiplantae; phylum Streptophyta; class Magnoliopsida; order Solanales; family Solanaceae; genus Solanum; species Solanum stenotomum. The sequence goes on from NC_064292.1 coordinate 52,974,914, forward strand.
AACACAACAAAATACACCACATCTCGAATATTTCAAACAGTTCTACCACTAAAAAGCCAGTTAAATATACTCCTACTACACAATACGCTATTGTATATTTTATGCACTTACATAAAATTAAAAAAGCAACATATGTAGTGTCTTCGCATTCCTCCTTAATCACGTCATTTGTGATTGTTTAACATTATTGTCCCTGTTATTAAGAAAAAACACAGAATCATTCTTGTAATCTATAATGAGAATAGAATAAGGGGTGACCACGATAATATTTGAATAGAATAATCCAAAACACTTTTAAGAAAGTAAACGGATCATTCGTCAGCACTCTACATGACCTTATATTCCATACAGAAAGAAATTCATACAAATATAAATTGCGTAAAATGAAAAGAGTATACCGTTTTAGCTTATAAAAGAACATCATATAAGTGACTAAGTGGACAACAACAACAGTAATGTTGTCTTAGATAGAGAAGAACACACTTAGATTTACTTAAGCTCCCTTTAAGTTAGTAAGTTAATAAAGAGCTCAAAGAAAATTAGTATGCTATAGTATTTCATTATTTTAAAAAAAGTCACAGAGCACAACAACAACAATTATAAAGTTGTATAAACTTGCATAAAAATAGATATAGTTCTTCACAAACTTAAAAGTTTTGTTATGCAAGGACACACATCTCACATCATTTTCCTTATTATAATATCTAGGTTACATATTGTATTTTAGAGTAATCTCAACAAACTTCTATTTTAGAGTGATATAGAAGTAACGTGTGTACTCCTACAACTACTTATTCAACAAATGAAGTTGTCTAGCCAAATGTTGCATATAGTTTTAATTGTCGTGAAAGTTATGCTTCGTCAAAAATTATAAGTGATCCTTGAAATGAAAAAAATAAAATAGACAAGTTATATTCTGACCTCTCCCACATCCCTTGGAGGTTCCAAAGATCTTGAATCTCCTACTAATAATGCCGCCGGTCAATAAGACATCAACAATGTAGTTGAATCTTCTACTAATAATGCCAAAATGACAGTTACGATACCAAATGTGAAATCACTGAAATATAGATGCAGGTTAATATCAATTTCATCAATACATCTTTTGCACTTCAGATCTAGAAGATACCCATGGCTATTATCACCTCAAATAATGCCTCAAATCACAGAGCTTGTTTTTCCACATTCCGACTTGAAAAATTTCAGTGCCGACTTACAATTTGATGTGCTGGTGCAACCTAGTAATTTTTCTTAAACCTACTAATTTTGCCATTTTCCTTTAGAAAATAAATATAACAGGTACTCCCATTGTTTCAATTTGCTTGTCTTAGTTTGACTCGGTACGTAGTTTAAGAAAATAAAACATACTTTTGAATCTTGTGGTGATGAACTAAATATGTGTAATGTACTAAAATTCCTTTTGAATTTCATGGTCTTAAATATACCATGTATGATATTAGGTGTAAAGAGTGACTGAATAAAGAAAGGCATTATTTTTGAAACAGATCTAAGCAAGATAAAGAAATTGACATGGAGGGAGTCTTATTTATTGTCCACCTATCTATAGATACCACCATAGCACAAATAGGTAGTATTTCTTGTCCAACTAGAAAGGCATTATTTTTGAAAGAGATCTAAGCAAGATAAACAAATTGATATGGAGGGAGTCTTATTTATCGTCCACCTATCTATAGATACCCATAGCACAAATAGGTAGTATTTCTTGTCCAACTAGATATGTAGATATCACCATAAGACACTCTTTCAAACTTACATTCTGCAATTCATGATACACAGAATTTGTCCAAACAGAGCGGAAGAGTGTTATTGAAACAAGAAATTAAACTTCCTACATGTTGCACTTCATTAAGGTAATTGCGAGCATGATCAGATGTAGCAGGGCATGCAACTACAACAATTATAAAGTTGTATAACCTGCATAAAAAAAATGTAGTTCTTGGCGACCATAAAAGTTTTGTTATGCAAGGAAACATATCTCACATTATTTTCCTTATTATAATATCTACTTAACATATAGTATTTTAGAGTAATCTCAACAAACTTCTATTTTAGAGTGATATTCAAGAATGTATCACTGTACTCCTACAACTACCTAATTCAACAAATGGAGCTATCTAGCCAAATTTAAAAGTAGAAAGTGTAGTTTCAATTATCAAAATTATAAGTGAAACATGGTACTTGACATGAAAAAATAACATGTTCTCCAGTTAATTCATTAATCTATAAGTATATCACAAAAAAAGGGAAGATAGGATACAAAACAATCTATCCAAAGAGGAATAACACAATAAAAAGAAGGCAGCATCTCGCACAGAAACAGTTTGCAAATTGACAACTAGTTTTAAAACTCCCTAGATTCTCAAAAATTGAAATGATAGTGTTTGATAGTGTAATACTAACTGGACTGAAAGAACCAAAAAGTTGCATACCACAACTCAAAAGAACTCTAGAAATAGCTAAACAAAAGAATCAACCATGTAGTTGCCCAATGCCACTGAAATCATAAGATAAAATTAATATAACTCAAAGAATTAAAGTAAATAGACTAAAATTGTGTATTATATTAAATAGGTATATCAAACTTTCTAAACATTTTTGTACAAGTGCTCAGTTGTAAAAAACTTTTTTTTATCAGAATTTCACCTTTCACTTCCCTCAATACATAAAACTATCCAAAATTTCAAACTTTCACTGCTTTTAATTGTTTATTCTTTTTCTAGTACTCTCTCATTTTCATTCATAGACCTCAAATCTTAGTATCAAACAATTTTTTTAAATAGTATATCTTCAATAAATCTCACCCTACTTGTATTGCTAATTAATGGTCTCTAACCACAAAAGTCTATTTCCAAATAATTGGACTTGGTGCTAAAATAATGTCTAACTTAAGGTGATTCTTATGCTTTCAATGTAAGGAAATTAGGTTCATTTACATACAGAGCCAACAATAAATTTCACCTTCAATGTTACTCTCTGTTTGATTTAAGAACTTCAAATACAGAGACTAATAATCGAAATCACATGTTTAACCAACAAAAATCAAGTTTTAAACTAGTCTCAATTCATTTATGGTGTGTATAGATGAAAAAAGATATAGAACTTACCTGAAGACAAGGAAGACAAACGAGCAGCGGCAATCGATGGCAGCAGTGGACGCTCCAGGCAACCTTTCAATCTCTCTCGCGTCTCAACTCTCAATCTCAATCTCTCTCGCTTCTCAACTCTCAATCTCTCAGCAGAACCTTTAATTAAAAACCCTAGACCCCCAATAAACAAATACAATGTTTAAGTTATAAATTAATGAATGGTTCATATATTATAGGGAAAATAAATAAATAAACTCATATTTCGAGTAAATATGCCCCTGAGTGGTTTTGACAAATAATGTATATTTAATTTTTTTATTCACAAATTTATATTTATCGAAGTAAAAGAAGATAGTGGTTTTTTAATTTCAAAAATATTACGTGACTTTAGAAAATTAACCTAATTATTTTTTTACCACCTCAAATTAAATCTGATTGAAATAAAAAATAAATAAATAAATCAATTCCTTTCTATTTAGTCATAAAATATATTTGGGTCAGGTCTAAATAACAAATGGATTAAGGTATTTTAAGTTGGATTAGGTTTGTGTGGGTTTGAAGGGTAAAAAATGAATGAGCTAAAAAAAATTAAGCCCCTTTACATTTTTGAAAATTTTAAAAAATCAGTTTTAGGAAATATTTTTGTTAATTAAGTTTGTTAACGAAAAAGGTAAGTCTATATGTCTCATTACTTAGACGACAAAGGTATATATGCATCACTTTTTTAACGAAGTATATATCCTCTGTAAATCACAAAATTGAGGGATATATTTGCACTTTTTCCCTATATTAGGTATATCTAAAACATATTTTCAAAAATGATTTTAATATTTTTATAAGTTAAATACGCAACTTTTTTATTTGGTCAACTTTATGATTTTTCGAGTTTTTATTCTATATCACTAATTATTTTAAATCCTTAATTATTATTGTGATAAACGAATTTTATTTTCAATCAAAGTAATCAAATATATCCCTAAATAAGTTTTTTTAGTACTCAAAGTGTTTCATTTAATAAATACTTATAATAACTTTATTATATATAATAATATGTTTTATCTATTTAATTAGAGTTATATTTATTTAAATATTTCTATAAAATAATTATTAGAAGTTTTCAATATATTGGTATGATATTTATGTATATTTAAATAAGAAATTATTATTAATAAAATTTGAATTTAGAAAGTAGAAAAGAATTACTGGCGACATGAAATGTTGCCACAATACATGGCATTTTAGTGGCGACTACATCGCCACAAATAACCTTTAGTAGCAACAGCTTATTAGTCGCCGCTATAAGAAATTTTATTAAGAAATTTAGTGCATATTTGTGGCGACCTAAACATAGTCACCACTGACTATATAATTTTCAGTAGCAATTTTAAGGCTCGCCCCTAAAGCTACCGCCTTTTGTGGCAACCTTTACAAGTCGCTACAAAAGCTCCAACTTTTGTGGCAACTCTAAGTGTCGCCACTAAAAGTCGTCACAATAAATCATATTTCTTGTAGTGAGTGTGAGATAGAGTTAGTGTATACATGCAAATCACGCTTGGATAGAGTGTATTTGAAACAAATTACACCTAATTTGACTCGCATATATTCAAGATACATATATCTGAGTGTAATAGATGTATGTATCTGGCGAAGTAAATGTGGTACGAAAGGTGATTTCAAAAACTAAAGTGAAGGCATGTAATTAGGTCCTAAACTAATGAGATTTGTGTTGTTGGCTCATTTTTAATTTATGGCCTTTGGTTATTCTGTTGTTTGAGCTTAAAAACAAGTGCTTAAACAACAATTGTTGATCTTACTCAAATACTACATAAATACTTAAAAAAATAAATTAAATTAAAATCATCTAAAATAAAATAAGTCAATCTAAATAGGTTATTATTATATATATATATATATATATATATATATATATATATATATATATATATATATATNATTTGTGTCACTTGTTAGTGTCTCTGGAACTAGAATGTTTATTGATAAACTGTGTTTTGGTTTATAAAATGGAAAATTGTAGCAAAAATATTTTACCTTTTCACATGTTATTTTGTGGTATTAGAGTTTTCAAAATTTCAATTCATTATTAAGTTGGAAAATCTCATATTGAGGGTAAAATACTCCATAGCAAAGGCGATATTGTATTCAAGGAGACTCAAACTTGAGATATCCAATTAAAAATGAATGAGTACTTATTACTCAATCACAATCCTCGGTGATTCTATGACCACATTTAATCACTTGACAAATACTTTGTATGAACTAGTGGATGTATGTGGCAAGAATAATTATGAAGAAGACCAACATGACAAGAGAATTAAAAATAACCACATGATCCCTGTCCCTTGAATTAAAATGCTTGGGAAAAAGTGGTATTTAAAATTAGCCTAATTTGTCTACTTGACACCCTTACTTTTTTTTTAGCACAAAAATTAATTATCAAGACTTGGAATTAATTGTTATCACGTTATGTCATATTTTTCTTGCACTCGATAAAAGTAAGAATGTTAATCATTTAAAATTTTACTACATATATCTTATATGCATATTTGAATCTTAATTGAACTAAAGTTAATTTTCAATTATAAATGTAAAAAATATGACTTAATATATCGGTTTTCTTAAATTTATCAGTAAACTTTTAGATATATATGCTCAAATTATAATTTGTTTTGATTGAATATATGAAAAGATAATTAAGTATTTTTATTAGACATTTTTATCTTAACAATTTGAAAAAAATTATGCATGTTCTAATTAAATGTCCATTGTGTAGATAAGTTAATCGTTTAAAATATATTCTTGATTTAATTGTACACATTATCTTCAATAAATCGTAAAACTTCATACATTTTTCAATTGAGAAGGTTACGGATATGAAAACTTGTTTGAATCTCAAAATTCAAAAAAGGTCAGGTAAATTGAAACGGATGAAATATTTTTCTTATAGTTAACTCAACACAATCACTAACAGTCGCACTAAGTCAATAGCATGAAATCCTAACTAAGAACACAATCACTAACAGTCGCACTAAGTCGATAACACAAAACCCTAACCTAGAACACAATCACTAACAATCGCACTAAGTCGATATATAACACAAAATCCTAACCTAGAACACAATCACTAACCGTTCTAACCTGTTAGGCCTTCAATTCCTTGTTCTTCCAAGAATTTTGACCAAGAAACATAAAAAAGGAAGATGATCACCACAGTCGTTTGACCTGGGAAACGAAGAGACTCTAAAAGATGAGAAATAACAAAAGATGAAGACGACGTTTCTATTTTTGAAATGAATCAGGTCAGATTGAAACTAGCGTGAGCATCACACGCGTTGTTCATGGTGAGGGAATGGGTCAAAATGACCCTTTTACAAAGATATTCAAAACTTTTGTGGGGGTAATAGGAAACAAACAATTTCGAAACAACTTCAATAGTGACTTTATGTCTTTTCTCTTTTAAAAAATACTTATATATAACCTTTACAACGCTTGTCCAAACAGGCTAAATATATGTTTAATTATTCAAGCTATTCATTTAAATATCTAAATAAATTAAGATATTATCAATATCAATGTATATTCAGCAAAAAACATTTAGTTCATGCTGATATTGGGTCATTTTCAGTTGTCAATTCTCAAAGATAATCCAAGATTTAGAATAATACGCTTTATTATTATTTTTAAAAAACTTTTTGAACTTGTACATGCATGTGGGGTAAATGTTATCAAGAACAATAATAATGAAGAAGGCCAATTTTAGCACTAGAGCATATAAAATAACCACTATGGTCAAGTCAATTGCTTTTCACACCTACATTCACGAGCATAATCGACATCAACCATCATATCATCACTATTAGTAGTCACCATTTATACGGAATATAATTAACATTAATCACAATTTATAATCACCATAAAGATCAGTACGCACATCACAAACTATTTCTATAATTACATAACTAGTGATTATTAACCATTACTATCAACTGACATTGTTCATCACTAATTATTACTTCAAACACCATTTTTAATTATATAATCAGTCATTATAATCACTAGCTATTACCCAAGCTCTCGTCTTAAAGTTGCAATAAGAATTTTTCAGGTGAGATTTAGGGTTTATTAAAAAATAAATTTTTATTGACATATATATTATTTGAACGAAGTATGTTTATTTGTGATCATTAAAAAATAATTTATAATTGACGTTGATATTCTTTGAATCAATATATTATATGAGCTGCTTTTATAGTAGTGAAGATATATGAGAGTCACTTTTATAACGAGAAATATATTAGCTTTAAATCATAAAGTTGATGCATATATCAAATCTTTTACTTTATATGCACCCAAAAAAATAGCAATTGCAAGTTTCCTTTATCATTAAAAAAATCAAATCCTTTTCCATTTTTCAAATTTATCGTCAATTGCTCAATGTTTTTAGTTCATAGGGAAAAGGGTTTGATCTACCCCTAATTTTTGTCATTTAGAACTGATATACCATCGTTATGAAAGTGGCTTATATATACCCCTATTGTTATACAAATGACTCACATATACTCTTTTCCTCAAACGGAAGTGAAAATAATAATTTTAATTCATAAAAATATTTTGTTCAAAAATATAATCCCATATGGGTATATTTAATCCTCTTCACACATATTTTTTTGACTTTTTTTGTTTCAATGACTAATTTAAATTTATTATTTTGATGGTCAAGTTTATTTATGTCGTTTCACTAATTTTCTTGTAAAATTTATTATAGATGACCCAATTTTTTTTTCAAATACAAAAACTAAATCACAATATAGCCGAAAAAATGGTCTTAAATTATAATCTAGCCCTAAAAAAATTAGTTTTAACTTTTTTTCTTTACACTAAGGAATGAAAGAAAAAATAAAATAAAAATAAGAAACTCAAACAATAATAATCAAAGAAGTCAAAAAATAATTTATGTATGAAAAAGATTAAAACATACCTTGAACTTTGCTAAAAGGATCATATATACCCCTACATGTTTTTTTTAAAATTAAAATTTAAAAATATTAATTTAAAACTAATTTGTTCACTTCTGTTAAATGAAGGGTATATGTGAACTGATTTTGTAACAGTACAGGTATATGTGAGTCGTTTGTATAGTAATAAAGGTACATATAAATCACTTTTATAGCAATGAATATATCAGCTCCAAATGACAAAATTAAGGGTATTAGCATGACTTTTTCCCTAATTTATGTGCAAAAGTTAAAGCAAACATAAAATATGATACATTTTTAATTTCCACAATTAAATACTCCTATTTATTAAGAGCACCTCAAGAAGCATCTCACCACTTTCAATAAATGTCTGTCGGCTTTCACTCCCTATCTCCTAATTCTAATTTACGTGACATTTAATTTCAAGATTTAATTTTTTAAAATTTAGTCGTAATTTTAAAAATTAATTTTTTTAAATAAAAAGTATATATATAAAAACTATTATGATTAACAATTTAAATTTTTTTAAAAATATATATATAAAAATTTAATTGACTCTCAAAATTTAATTTATAGAGACTTGTTTTTTCCAATTTGTTGTTGAAAGTGCCGCATATAAGACAATTAATTTGCCTTTATTTAATCTGCTGCCAAAAAAATAATAATTAAATATCATAGCATTGCCTCCCCCTACAATAAGGGGTTGTTTGGTTTGAAAAATTATAACGTGCAAATTAATGATTTGTAGATTATTAATTTAATATGATTTTTTTTAATATTGATTCGTTTCGATTTGATTTTGGCATTCTTCAGTATGGATCTGATTTAATAAACTATGTTTTTTGAATTATAAAATGAGTTACTTTTGTTTTAAAAAATTAAAATGAGTTGTTTTGTATTTCCTTACCTTAAAAAAATGGGCCATGCTTAATATCAATATCATATTATATTAGTACTATTCTGATATCACCAACCATGGTAGTCTTAATTTTTCCAAACTTAGAGTCGGATTTATTTGTTTCGGGTGTTTTTAAGTTAAAATAGTTTTTACGTAGTTTTGAAGTGCGATAAATATATATTAACGTTAAAATAACAAAAATTAGTCAAAGGTCAGAAATTAAAATTCCCAAAAGCCTTGGCATTGTTATTGAGAGGTCAAACGTGTTTTTTTTTTTGAAAAATCAAGTGTTTGATAAATCTTTAAAACTGCCTTTAAATAGAATTAGAAACAATATTTCTATTGTTGGAAATAAACTAAAAATTTATGTTGTTTAAAAAAAACAGAATCAGAATTATTTTTTTAAATACTAAAATATCCCTTCCATATATACATATTTATCAATATATCCCTTATTAATTAGGGAAACAAAATTTATTTTCGTCCTTGTGTTATGGTTTTATTATAATTTTAGTCCCTGCAATATTTGATTTCCCTATTTAACCTTTAATTAAGCAAAGAGAATGATTTTAACCCTTTTGCTAGCTAAAGTTACAAATATAAACAGACATATCACTACTGTCAAGGATAATTACAATATAATAATATTATTACTATTAAATAATACTAATAGAATTTTTTATCATTTATTTGGCTGCCTAAAATATCATGAAAATATTGTTGTAAGAATCATCTCGCCTCTCGTATCCAACACAACTCTAGAGTCTCCAACATCTCAAATTACAAAAATGGATAATAAATGAAAATTTATTTTAAAAATAAGTGATAAGTAAAAATAAACGGAGGAAATATTGTCTACTGCCAAAAAAAATAAATTAAATTCTTGTTCTTATACTACCATAGCATTGCCTCCCCCTACAATAAGAGGTTGTTTGGTTTGAACAATTATATTATAAAGATTATCACGTGCAAATAAGTGATATGTAGATTATTAATTTGATATGATTTTTTTATAAAATTGATTCCTTTCGATTCGATTTTGGTGCTCTTGAGTCTTGAGTATGGATCTGATATAATAAACTATGTTTTTTTTTAATTATAAAATGAGTACTTTTGTTTAACAAATTAAAATGAGTTGTTTTGTATTTCTTTACTTTAAAAAGGCCATGCTTAATATCAATATCATATTATATTAGTACTATTATTCTAATACCACCAAACGTGGTAGCCTCAATTTTCCTAACTTAGAGTCGAATTAATTTATTTCAGATGCTTTAAAATTATAACAGCTTTTACGTAGTTCTGAAATGCTATAAGCACCTACTTTAAAATTAAAATAACAAAAATGAGCTGTGTTTTTTGAATTATAAAATGAGTTACTTTAAAAAATAATAAATTAAAATGAATTATTTTGTATTTCTTTACTTTTTAAAAAGGGCCATGCTTAACAACAATATCATATTATATTATTATTCATATTATATTTGAAAGTATAGTTAAAACTAATAATATTCACTCTTAAATATGTTATTTATTAAATTTTCTCTTATTCTAATATCTCCAAACGTGGTAGCTTCAATTTTCCTAACTTAGAGTCAGATTGATTAATTTCATGTGCTTTTAAATTAAAACAGGTTTTACATAGTTTTGAAGTGCTATAAACATCAATTTTGAAGTTACAATAACAAAAATAAGTCAAAAGCCAAAAATATAAATTAAAATTTCTAACTACTTCTCCGTCCACTTTTAATTGTCATAATTTTTTTTTAGAATCAAGGGATAATGATCTGAAAAATACCTCAACTTTGGTCGAATTTGCTGTTGCGATACTAAACTTTCATAAGGACCTATTAACTCCATAGACTATTTAATACAATATTTTTACCCCTGAACTATTTAATAGTATATTTTAAAGGTATATATGTGCCCACGTGGACACATTACTATTTATAATTTTGCATTATTTTTTATGTCCATGTGGGCAAATATATATGTTTAAAATACGGTATTAAATAGTCTAGGGAGGTAATAGGTCCTCATGAAAGTTTAGTATCACAACAACAAATTTGACCAAAGTTGAGATATTTTTCAGACCCTTATCCCTATAATCAAACTATAAAAACTTTGACTAGCATTTTATGATGTATTGTTCATCATATTGATATACAAAAAATTGTAATTTATAGAACTTTTCGTATAGTTTTTGAATATCTAAATGTTTATTTAAAATATCAAACAAATGTAATTTAATTTAACATTAAAAATTAATCAAATTGACTTTCAAAAAACGCAATATGACAATTAAAAGTGGACGGATGAGAAGGAGTATAAGCTAAAAGTCATTCCAAATGGGCTCTTAAAATCACCCGCTCTTACCTAAAATTCCTGATACATGGCTGCCTTAGATTCTCGGTGACCTTTTCAATTTCAGTGAATTTCCTGTGACATTAGCTAAACCCATGTCACTGTTTTAATTAGCATGTGGTATAAGTAGAATCGGAAATTGTTTAATCCAAGCACTAATCCACCTTTTCACTCACTCTGCATCTCCAGCTAACTTTTAACCAAAACAGCCATGGCGGCGACGGCGACGGCGACAGCGGCGGTGTCGAAAATTCCATTGACAGGGCTGAGGAAGAAGAGTTTGTTACCAGCATTGATTAAACCAGCTTCGCCGGGAAGAACCGGTAGCCGGAATTTCAATTTCGGTTTTAAACAGTTTTCACCGGTAAATGTTATAGCGAGCAGTAATGGAAGTGGTAGTACTGATAATGGCGTTGTTTCTGTTACACGTACAGCTCCATTAACTCCTCCTTCGCCTTCTAGCTCTCGGTGAGTAACAATTATGCATATTTTGTCATTATTAGATGCATTTGAAGTTTTAGTTCGTTTAGAGCGTCTGTTTGGATATTGGTTATTTTATGATTGATGAGTTGTTTGGAGCTTTATAAGAGAAAATTGGAGGTAGTTTGGGTTAAGGTACAACTAGAATAGGGCAACGAATAACATTATTTGCTTTCAAAAGTTTGTTCCTTGCTCTGTATCGAATCATTTTTCATTAGGAAATATGGTTCTATTTCAATTCCTTCTAAGTTTCCTTGGAGTAATTTGTGTTCTAGCAAATAGCAATTGATTAATGAAAGTGGTTATTTTGAAATCATTAAGGTGTTTTTTGTTTCGCTTGTCAATTTGAAGTTTGTCTCCGTGTATCTATTATATTAGGGGTTGTCCATAGGAACATTTGAATTAAACTAGTTTATAATTGTTTTGATGGTGACACTGGTTTTGTAGAGTATGGTTTTTTTTTTTTTCATTTTGATTAGTAAAGTACACAAGATTCCAATTATTTTGGCTTTTCTATCTCCTTATCTAATTGCACGAATCCATTTGATGTTGTTCCATGTATAAAATAACAGCTTTCTTGGTTGATTGAACTTTTTGACCCAGTTTCGTGATTCTAATGGAATAATTAAGCCAAAAGTAAAAAGTGTTACTATATTGCTGGAGTATCAGAATTTCTTTGTCAAAATATCAGCTTTTTAACCAACTGATTTATAAAAGGATGAAACTTTCTCTGGTTTTGTATATATAATGAGTTTTTTGTACATCAATCTTCTACAACCCTTTATATCGGGTATTCCTTTCCCCCTTATTTTTTCTTTTTGAACTTAATTCAAAGTGGAAGAAGGCTGCCAAATGGATAGCATGACAGGTCCAGGATCATTTGCATTCTAGTTGTACAATTGACCAGATTTGGTTATTTCGGAAAATTAGTCTTCTATATTATTTAGATTTTGATAGAATTATCAAAGAAATAACCTTCTTTACTTTTTGATGGTCACCATGAGTTAATATAGAAATTGTTTAATACCTTGGCCTCATGGAGTTGTAATTCAATGTTTATATATTACCAGGGTGAAAAGTCACACCATTTCAGTATTTGTTGGGGATGAAAGTGGCATAATCAATAGAATTGCTGGAGTTTTTGCTCGAAGGGGTTACAATATTGAGTCACTTGCTGTTGGTTTGAACAAGGATAAAGCTCTTTTTACCATAGTGGTCTCTGGAACTGAGAAGGTCTTGCAACAAGTTGTAGAGCAGCTCAATAAACTTGTGAATGTCTGGAAGGTTAGTCTTATGTTCTGAAATATCAGGCTGTATTTCGTTGTTAACCTTCTTAAAATTTTCTATCTGGGTTTTCGAGCTATGTTTGCTTTGACTCTTCAAAAATAAAAATGTTAATGGATGCATGTCAGAAGTAGTGTATTTTCGGAGAATCTAACACCGGTGTGGAATCGAAAGTGAATAGTCCACGCAACTTAGTTTCTAAGGATGTCTTTCTAATGGGAAGGTGCCAATTTGATAAATTCTACAGGATCTACTGTCTGCAGTTGTGTGTTTGTGCCAATGGCATGACTGTTCACACACATATCAATTACCTGTTTATACATTGCTGTCAATTGATCCCCTGTTCTTTTAAAAGCATCTGTGATTGTTATACTTATAGGCAATCATCATTAACAGAAGTTCTTTGAAATGTTTGGTAGAGGAAGCTCTGATTTGTAACTTGTAAGTTAACAGTAGGCTTCCATACTTAATTTTCCTTTGCCTTGACATGCAAAACGTGAGAATAATTGGTAATTGTCATTGGTTTCTAATTCTTCAATGTCCTTTCTCATTGACTCAATGGATTAGTTAAAGTAGTACCTTAAATATCTTTGCACTTCAAAAAAAAAGAAGAAGAAGAGTTACATCCTTAAATAAATTCTTCTGCAGTGAGACAAAATTATGTATATGTCTACCTTGTATTCAGTTGTCATAAAACAGATCACACTTACCAAATTAATTTGCTATGATGTTTCAGGTGGAGGATCTGTCAAGAGAACCACAAGTGGAACGAGAATTGATGCTCATAAAACTGAATGCAGACGCAACCACAAAAGCTGAAGTATACAAGACACCTCTTGCTTTTCGTGCTTAACTTTGCTCTATATCAGAAATATTTCTAAATCAATGAGCTGGGACAATCTCCCTATTGATTAATCTTTAAACCCCAAGTTGCCGGGGGGTACATTTATTCAAATTTAATCTCGGACATACTGCAGTTAGCATATTAATCCTCTATTTGGATGAGACAATCCCTCTAAGTCTGTTTAACGAAATTGATCAAATAGGGAAATAAAGAGCTGGAATTCTTTCCTATAACTTTTTTCTTTAAGAAGTTCTGGAATTCTATTAAGTAAAGAAGGATCTAATTCCATGAAGATCAATTGTAAACGAGAAAACGAGGTCCTTTCCTTTTAGGCAGTAATTTGAGTGCACACAGTACAAAATTGTTAAGGTTCCTTGGTCTTTAGCCTTCCCATCTTTCAGTTACAACATATATAGAATGAACAGTGTATACATTGTTTTAAGTCATTGATTATGACGTGCCATTATTTTCTTATCGTCTTAGTCTATGTACTATCTCATTATGTTTTACTTTGATATTCAGATCATGTGGTTGGTGGACATCTTCAGAGGAAAAATTGTGGATATATCAGAACACTTTCTGACTATTGAGGTGACTTCAATCTTCTTTCCCAGCTTTTACATGTCATTTGAAGTGTGTAGACATATCTCTTGCCTTGGGGTCTGATGCATGGCTAGTACTTGATCACTAATTGTTTTAGCAACTTAATCACAGAACACTATTGAAGATCTTAGATTCATCTCTTTCACAAAACTTTGCATATACTAATATGATGTGTGTACAATGTGCATAATTTCATTTTTGTAGTGCCAATCAAGTTCTTGTGCTTTTTTAAATAACAAACAGATTTATTGTCTTGTGGTTGGCTTAGGTAACTGGTGATCCAGGGAAAATGGCTGCCGTTCTGAGAAATTTAAGCAAGTTTGGGATTAGCGAACTAGCCCGAACTGGGAAGGTACATTTTCCATGTTTGAAACGACTGATATATTCTAATTTTGGCATATATGCCTAAATGGTTTTGTGATTTTGGTTACCATGTTCTCTGATTGCATAGTTCTACCTTATATAAGCCAGTAACTTTTGCTGACCAGCTGTAGTGATCAAGGTTGTATGTGCTCTAAAAGGTTTGGTTCTGATAAATGGATAATAAATTGGATAACTGACTAAAGTTTGAGGAGTCACATATTTCTTAGTTTATTTGTTATTAATCAGACATTGTCTCAAATGTCTAATATTAAGGGTTTTCTTACAATAATACCTCGATTCTATTATACTGGCTGACCCACTTTATGCAATCAAGTAGTTATCTTTATTTTTAAAGATAAAAGGAAGAAAGCACTAGGGATGACGTGGGGCTGTTGTGTATTGATCTTTGTCACCACAGATTGCTTTGAGACGAGAAAAGATGGGTGAGGATGCTCCTTTTTGGAGGTTTTCTGCAGCTTCTTATCCAGATCTCGAAGAAAAACTTCCCAGTATCCTGAACAACAAAAGTCGACCAATTGACAATGGAGCCAGGAATGATCCAGGGGTATATTATGTTCTCAAACTCCCCGTGGTTTAATTCATTTTCATGCATATTTTTGGTATCTGATTGTATAATATACACTGAGCATCTGTGGAGGTGGACATGCTTGAGAGTCGCTGAATTTCTTGTGGAAACTGGTAGTATCTTGCTACATGTTATGAGTCTAATTTCATTTAACTTGCTTATTAAGAATTTCTTTTCTTGTTTTTATTCCCGACTTCTCATTATTTTTCCCTTTGGATGTGATATTCATGGACTACTTGTTGGTCTTAAGTCATTACCTACACTAAGCTTCTTGAAATCTTTCCAAACATAGTATTTCCAGTTGGTAAACTGGAAAATAAAAAATTGTGATGTAAATGAAACAATATGTACAATGTGAATGCTGTAGTCTTCCTAATCCTTCAAGAAAGGAAAATATGAAAAAAGTTATGCTATCTATACACATTTCCGTTTCACAAATTTGAACTTTGTGATATAGAGGAATCAATTTGCATAGAGAGAATGCTGTTTCCTTCCTAGGATATAGATAAAAGGAAAAAGAGAAAATGGTTGTATCAGTATCTAAGCTTTTACTTCAAAATCTCTAGAAATTCCTAGAGGCAAAAGTGTGGGTATGAACTGGGCTTCTTATTGTCATCTTCCTCCTTGCTGATAGTGGAATATAGAGGCCTTAGATTCTTAGATCATAAGAGTTAACTTGCTGGTCGCTAATAAATGAAGTGCAATCTTGATTCTACATTTCTCTTTCATGTCAAAGGCATGATATCTTGTCAAAACAAATGTCAAACTTGTCTCAGTTTACTTGTTAGATTTCAGGAGGCCATCCATAATTTATTATAAGATTAAGTTATCAAGACAAAGAATTCATGATTGTCCATAGCTGTGTAGGCTGATGTAATTCATATTATGCTCACATTTCTTATGGTCTATGGTTCTATTTATGATGGTTTAAGGTGTTGAATCTCAATACTGTGAATTTGCATTCAGTTTTAGCCAAAAAAAACTTTAGGATTTTTTTTTTTCGCTCCAATGTATGCTCCAATTCAAACCTGTGCAGGTGTGAGAATTCTCTTTGATTTTCTTGTGGTGTTCAATTTAATCCGAAGTTGCAAATCTTCTTCTTTTTGTTTGAATATAGGGTGATGTTTATCCTGTGGAATCCAGTGATGAAATCTCAGTTAATCAAATTCTCGATGCCCACTGGGGATATCTGTATGATGGAGATGTAAGGACCCTATCTGCTTCTCAAGATCTATCTTTTTATTTCTGTATCTTCTGTGGAGAAACCTATATTACTCCATATCTGCGTTGAACATATAGTAGTCTGTGAACTACTGAGCCTTCTAATAGATGGAAAACTTATTTTTTCTTTCCAAAATTGAGAAAGACTGCCGGAAAAACTGTGTACATCCTTTTCTCAAAGTCCATATTCTAAATTCACTTTCCCAAGACAGACCTTTTTGTTAAACCAAGTATTAATTAATCAAAGTGCATTGTTAGATAAGATAAGAACTATACTCTTTATTAATAAAAGTACCTTATGGAGGCCATTCTGCCAATGTGGTTCTCTTTGTTCCCTCTACATGCTGCAAATCTGATGATCATTTTGATACTGCAGTTGTCTGGGATTCGATCACACACATTAAGCATGCTTGTCAACAATGCTCCTGGGGTCCTAAATTTGATAAGTGGTGTTATATCTCGACGAGGGTATAATGTTCAGGTTGCTTTTTCCACTGATTCTTGCTGCTTCCCCTATAATCTCTCCCCCTCTTGATTTTGTCGTCTGAGCTTAATTTCAATGATTATGTTGCAGAGTCTTGCTGTAGGCCCTGCAGAGACAGAGGGGCTTTCACGTATTACCACAGTGGTCCCTGGAACTGATGAAACTATAGGGAAATTGGTCAAGCAATTTAACAAGTTGATAGATGTTCATGAGGTAAATTTACAAGTTGATAGATGTTCATGGGCTAGCTACAAGCTGATTTTGAGATGATTAGGTGCTTGGGGATGAGTTTACCTACCACGAAAACTCAATATAGTTTGTATAAGAGGGGTCCAAACTAGTTTTACTATTTTTTGGGATTTCTTTACTTTTCTAAGACGAGGGTCTAGCGGAAACAACCTCTCTATCTCCCAAGGTATGGGTAAGGTCTCCGTACACACCAACCTCCTCAAACCCCACTTGTGGGATTAAACTGGGTATATTGTTGTTGTTCCCTTAAGTTGATCAATTATCTGATAAGCGTTTGCCTTAGTTTTTTAAAGTTCCCACTATATTTCTTAAAGTTGGCGTCTTTTGTGCTCAACCTTCCCAGCAGTGCACTTAGCCTTGTTAATCGTTCAGACTCGTTGCACTTTGCCAACTCTATTGTAGGTTTTCTAAAACTTAAAAGATAGCGAGTACTGCACTTTCACCTTTCCCTTACCATTAAGGTCATAGTTGTTAAAACCACCCTTCTCAATGAGAAAATAAAGCTTGTAGATCGATACAAAATTTTCATCTTGAATGAGAATTTTACCCTCTAAAAAGTTTCACTTTTCTGATATATGTACTAACATCTTGTTCATTGGGGTTGTTAGATCATACATATAATACAGCTGTGCTTGTAATTTAGGTTCAAGATATAACTCATTTACCATTTGCTGAGCGGGAGCTAATGCTCATTAAAGTAGCCGCCAATGCAGCAGCAAGGAGGGATGTCCTTGATATTGCCAGTATTTTCCGTGCTAAACCTGTTGATGTGTCTGATCATACAGTAACATTGGAGGTGATTTTTTATTTACTTTTGTCAAGTATAATTGGAGGTGAAAATTAGAAGAAACTCTTTTTTTCTTTCTTTCTGTGTTCAGCTCTTTTTGTTGTTACTTGTTGTATACTGGTATGCTTGCATATTGTAGAAGATAGCTTTCTTATTTTTGATTGCGTTAGACCTTTATTTACATGTTCGCTCTAGCGATTTGTTCCTTCAGCCAATCATTAATTCACACATGTTATTGCCATACTATTAACATACTTGGCCAGTGGCGTGGGGAGTAAGCAGGATTTTGCTCAAGCAGTGTGGGTTATTGTCACAATACCGCTTTTAAATGGGTTTAAGTTTGGGAGTTTTGTAGTTTAAGGCTTTACTTCTGGTCTATGATAGTTGTTTTTGTATTTTTCCAAGCGGTGTCAATTTATTGTGGGTGTGTGTGTATATATATATATGTATATATTCATATTGCTTTGGTAAAAGGTATTATTTACACACATTCAAAAGAAAGTTCTTTGGGAAACGATGTTGGATTACACCCCTTACTAACCGCTGTACCTGACTGAATATATCTGAATTTTCCTTCTCACGGGAAACCTTATCATAAATGAAAAGGACTGCTCATGTATACTTGTGCCATGTCTTCCCCAGATCCCCCATTGACTTCTCGTTGATTGCATGTACATTTTGCAGTTGACTGGAGACTTCAACAAGCTGTTGGCATTGCAAAGATTACTGGAGCCTTATGGCATTTGTGAGGTTTGTTTTCCCAAACTGAATTTTGGCTTGTCAACTCGTATAGGCTGGCATCTTGAAAGTGTTATATCCTGCATTTTGTCAACACATATAGGTTGACATGGTGAAGTGTGTGCATTTAAAAGCTCCAATAATATTGTTGTGCTTCTCTTATTCTAGTGACACATGTGTTTCTATAATTGTAGTAGTTCTTATCGATGTGATAGTTTTGTCATTTTAGTCCACGTTGTCATTCTTTTGGTGTAGGTGGCTCGTACAGGGCGGGTAGCATTGGTACGAGAATCTGGTGTGGACTCGACATACCTCCGGGGTTATGCTCTTCCTCAATAGTGTTAGTTAAACTCTTCAAGTGCATTTTAATATATCGGAAACAACCTCTCTACCTACACTGGTAGGTCCGTAGAGTAAGGCTGCATACACATCACCCTCCCCATATATCCTACTTGTGGGATTACACTGCGTATGTTGTTGTCGAGTTTCTTTCTTGCTGACCTTTTCTGGTCTGAGAAATGAGGAGTTCATTTGTGTACTATTCCTAGTGGGAGTGTACTTGTACTATTTAGGCATTCACAGGATTTTAACTGTAAGAACTCCAAACTGTGGAGTAGAACCAATGAAGTTGAGTAATGTTGTAAACTAATTATGTGGAGTGTATTAGCTGGAGGTTATTATATTAATACATAAGTTTAAGTTATATGCACTGACAATGTATGGTCTTTTTACTTTATCCAGTTAAGTTGTTTTCATCACAATAAGTAATGCCTCTTTTATATTGTCAACAAATCATCTGTCTTTTTCTCAATATATTAGAGTGAATGAATACAAGTGATACAAGAGCAAGAGAGGTTGAAATATAGAAAACACCCCTTTCTTGTGTCGAAGACTGTGCAAAGTAGCGCGCGTGTAAAAATTGATTCCAAGTGAAAACTCAATTAGTTGACATATTGTTCTAAACTTACATGCAACAAAGGATGTGGACTTCCTACTGCTTCCGTCGTTTGTCATAGTTTAACTTGGTACATACGTTTTGTTATAACATGAAAGTTTTAAAATTTATGATCTTAAATATATCGTACATATATATGGCTATAAAGTTTTGGCATGTAATCCTTTTTTGGAACGACTAATAAGTAAATAGTGTCAAACAAAGACGAAGGACGGGAGGAGGGATGTATATTTTGCTTACAAAATCCCAAAAACTAACCAACAATACACCAAGAAGTTGGGTAAGAAGCAATAATAGGTAATAAGAGATGGGGCTTCAACTCAAACAACATAATCTTATCATAATAAGAGGTTGTTAGTTGTTACATGATCTTCGAATCCAATAAAATAAAAGAGTGTTTTCTCTTGATCATACATAAGCAAATATATAAGTGATTTTGGAGAGATCAAACTCTCTGTATAAACTATTCCTTGCCTAAGTGCACGACATTGAGGCACTAACTTAAATGAATCTCTAGATGTCCAGAAACATGATCATCATAATCAATGGAGTGTAGCAGCACTTCACTATCCGCATACCTATAAATTGGCATGGCTGGTTGACGATAGAAAGGACTAGCTACTACTGAAAATGATATTGTCCAAGATTCACTGACACCATACTCTTTCATTACCCACAACTTGAATTTGCCTCTAGGAAAACATAATATGAATGATAAAAGCAAAGCATTCCCTCCAATATTGAAACACCACGGTTATCAATCTCCGAGTCTGGTATATTCCACATTTCCTCTAGCAACAGTATCTCTCTATATACCTCATTTGAAATACTAAATGAAAACGATAATATAATAGAGTGACAAACCAACCCATTGAAATGATCCATGAACAAATGCCAAAAAATCCATACAAAAACCAAGAAATTTAAACATACGACGAAAACCAACAAGATATTTCAGAGTATATTTTCCTTTTAGCGTAAGAATTTCAACGTTAAATGCAAACTTCGCGTTCAGGTCAACAACAAGAATCTGCGTATATTCTACTCTCTTCAGACCTCACTTATGAAATTTCACGGGTATATTGTTGTTGTAATGTTGTTGTGGTGGTGATTGCGTTTAATTAGCTATCATAACCTAGTGGAAGGACAACAAAATCTGAAGTCTTTGTAGAAACAAAATCAAATTCCAAAGGGGCATACTTTTTTCTTCTTTATTTTCCTATTATGACTAGGATCAATATGTTTAAATGACACTTTTCATCCTTACTTAACAATAAATTTAAAGAAATGACAATGACCACAATTGATCTGGTGTGATCACATTGTTAGAATCGATTTATATAACAATTAATTTGGGTAAGGCTTAATCTCAATATTAAGGTAACGATGCGATCACACTAGATCAATTGTTACATAAAATCATACTTTTCATCATTACTTATCAATGAATTTAAATGATAGGATACATAAAATTTAAATAAAACTACAATACAATACAACATGTAACAACCCTCCAAACAAGGTGTAAGTCACAACTCAAACAAATGTATCAATACATTTTTTAATACTACATACGTATATTTTGATACTATATACATGTATTTTTTTCTATCAAATACTTCAATTTTTCTTCTCTCTCCTCCGCTCTCTTTATGCACAGATACACTAATAAATATATTCATATATTTTTTTTATACTAGATACATGTATCTTTATTAAAATATGTACAGAGTAAATTACTAAATGTGCCAAATATATGTATTTAGCAAAGAAAAAGTGATAAAGAAGGAAGCTTTCAAAACTAAATAGGATCTAAATTAATGAAACAAACGATGTCGTTTCTGACTCTTTCTTTTAAAAAAAAGTATTGAAATTATTAAAGAAAAATCCTGAAAGATAAAAAAAAATGAAAAAGGAAAATTCTGGGTCTCCAGATCCCCACTGTCCCCCATCGGTCGCCGTTGCCGGTCATCGGAGTTAATCACGACAGAAAATGTAAATTCCGTTCTTCTCTCTCTACAATTTACACTTTTTTTAGAGAGATAAAGCATCATATATGCAAATTTGGATTTTAAAAAATCATCAGAAGTTAAGCTGTTGAAATTACCTATTCAAATGCTTTTGTGAGTGAACAGTTTTTAAAAAAAAATTTCTGTTATATAAATTTTTTGTGTTTTTTTTACAGTGTTGAGCTCGGTTTTTGTGCAAAATGGTGATAAAATGTGGAACTGAAAGTGAAAAGGAGATCAGCTTTAGATGTGTTCAGTGTGGATTCTCAGTTACAACTCTTTACATACAGTACTCTCCTGGCAATATCCGTCTCATGAAATGCGTATTTTTTCTTTCCTTGCCTTATAATTTCATGAACAGCATATAGATCTTTCTCGTTCTGTTTCAATTTGTTTGTATGGTTTTGACTCGATACATTTGAATCATGTTAGTTTTAGGGGCGTTTGGGCATGAAAATCGTGAGTATTCGAAAAAAGTAGTTTTTAACTTCAAGGTGAAAAGTGATATGTGAAACTAAAGATACATAAAATGTACCAAAATGTTCTTTAATCTTGTAGTTTTAAACATTTCATGTGGAAAGTTAGAATTAAAGAGTTATCAAAAACAGAAAGAGTTTTTCTTTTTGAAACAGTCAGGAAAGTAAGACGAACAGTTTGAAATGAATGGAGTATTATTTTTCTGGGATCGAGCTGCTGGCAGCGGCGGAGGTGGATCTAGGATTGGTTGTTTATGGGTTCTTACAATGATTTCAAGTTAATATACAATTATAATGGTTCATAGTCAAAATATTTTTAGATATTCGGTGTGAATATTTCAATATATAGAGTTTGAGCAAAAGCTAATGGGTTCCGTGAACCTGCATGAACCATGCTGGACCTGTTCCTGCCTGTAGGAATTTATATCCAATATACAGACCATATATACTAGTGCTTTTTGTAACATTGATTTGGATGCTTAACTTTATGCAGGGAAATTGCAAAGCAGTTGCTGATGAGTACATTGAATGTGAACTTATGGTAATTGATACAAAAAATGAATTTGAAAAGAAAAAGGGAGAGATAGAACACAAGTTATACGTATAGACTTCATTCTTGGTTTAGTTCCTAATTGTTTGTTTGGAATGTAGATATTGGTCATTGACTTGATTTTGCATAAAATTAAAGCCTACAGACACTTGTTCTACAATAGGTTCTCGAGAGAGACTTTGCATAATGAGGTATCTAATTCTGTATTTCTAATTCATTATTTGTTGTGTATATGTAGACATTGCATTACAAACCCACTGTGTTCTCTTTTTCTCGTTTGATTGTTTTTTGTTCTTTTATGCAGGTCTTGTTATGGAAATTATCTTTGGGTTTCCTGATTTTAGATGCTTGTATCCTTCTAGTCTCCAGTTTATATGTACCAATATCAAGTGTTTATCTATATTTTGTGTATTTCGACATTTTTACAAATTATTATAGATACCTTTTCTTTTGAAAAGGCTAAGTATTATTGATATAGCACAAAGATTGTGTTCGAGTACACCAAAAGTTCAAAACACAAGAAAAACGGAAACCCTCTATTGCAAGCTATCTACAGACTGCAATAAGGTTTCTACTTCATTTACAAAATCCATCCTGATCCAACTAGATAACAAAGATATAGATGGACAGATTTGATCTTCAGAGTATTGTTAGCCTGACCTTCAAAAACTCTTTTGTTCTTTTCCTTCCATATATAGAAAGTTACTCTTTCTTCATGGACCAGATATTGCAATATGTAATCCTTTAGTATTGCATTGGTAGCATACCTATTGATGGTTTAGTTTACCCCTCTTGTTAGGTTGTGACCATATGATAATTTAAAGAATTAACTATTTCTTGTAAGTTTCTCTAACCAACTATTTGTAATTACACATCAGATGTATAAATTTTAATTCTAAAGTCTTTCTCCTTGACATGACGTTTGTTTATTTTCAATTATAAGTGTGTTTATCTTTTCTCTTCTTGTGAGTGTGTGATTTTAATCTCGGGACAATGTATTTAATCTACTGAGCTTTATTGAACTGAAAGAATCGAATTCCAGTTCAGTGGAAGAGAATTCAATGGCAGCCCTCTGTCCCTAAAGAGGGCAGCCTTTAAGCATGCATTGTTTAATGGCCTTAACTTGAAAAGACCAAATGTTGGCGGTATGCACAACTCAAGATGAGAGGAGTTTGCCTGCAAGCTTTGCCTCATTTCTGGGGCTTTGTGGAAAGGTATGCACCTTGAAATTTGTATTAGTTCTATTTCAGTGCCTATCCGTTCCCCCTGTCAATCTAGATCTTTGCTGTAAGCTTAAAGTGGTGGTTGCTGTTGTTAGGTGCTCATGGGCGTCTTCTTTGGGAATCTCGTGTTCCTTGGCATAATTCTATTTGGCACAAGGAAGTTTCTGAATGCAAAAATAGGAGATTCAAGGTAAAGCTTTCCTTCATCTTGCAGTTTAGTAGTTCAGTTTATATTTGTTTTGATGTTTAATACTCTCTTTCGCTAAATAAATGTTCCTTTTCTCTTTTTGGACGTTCGAAAATGTTTGACACCATTTCCCTTGCATATTATTCTACATGACGTACTAGACAAAACTTCCTGTTGGGTATGATTTAACCATTCTATGAGCAACGTGCTGAACCTCTATATATTTTACAATCTATGTGAGTTGCTGATTAAAAGCCATTTCAAGTATAACAATTTTGTTAGCCCTGCAGACAAGGATTGCCTAAGGTTTCTACGGAGCTGATGAATATAACATGTTACCAATTTCAAAAAAAGGTTTTTACGGAGCTTTAGAGTTTCTAGTGTCACTTGAGTTTTTCTAAACCTATCTAAGACTGGAATTCACTCTTTCTTACTGAGTAGAGAATTGATAATCCTATCTTTCTTTTATTTCGGGTTGGCTCGCACAGTTGGAGTCACTAAGGATCAATGATTACCTCTAATAATTTAATTGAAAA
Organism: Solanum stenotomum; assembly: GCF_019186545.1. Taxonomy (NCBI): domain Eukaryota; kingdom Viridiplantae; phylum Streptophyta; class Magnoliopsida; order Solanales; family Solanaceae; genus Solanum; species Solanum stenotomum. The sequence continues at coordinate 52,999,852 of NC_064292.1, forward strand.
AGAAACATCTCATGTGAGAAGAGGTTTTAGTCTAAATGATTTCCTCAGACATCGAGTTAGCATAAACATTTTTGGAGTTGAAGTTGATTATGATTATTGTGTACTTGGCAACAGGTGTAAGCATATATTGCTTTCGATCCTCGTTTCGAGTTACTTCAAGATTTTTGTTATTGCCATGATGGTATGTTCCTTGCTGTCATTTGTCCATAGTGGATCAATTACTTAGAAAACTTTCTTGTTTCACAGTAATACTTTTCTACTAATGTTTTATTTATTTACAGGTGTGGGAATTTCCCTCTTCAGTTGTTTTCATCATTAAAATGTTTGTCTTGTCATCTAATGCACTGGCATTACTGGGTAAGAAGTTCTTTTCGAAGTTAATTTGAAATTTGAAGTATGTGCACTAGACAATTTGTCAGCTTATGAAATTCGCCTGACAGTGGATTTAACCTTTTGCCATGAGAGCTTTCTGTTTCCATCTCCAATGTGAAAACTTAGGTCATTCAAGTTTAATCCATATTAAAAATGGTTGTTCTACTCATCCTCTGCACTCTCTTGGTGCTATTCTTTAATATAATATGCATCAGGGTTGCGGATTAGTGAGTAGGCTCAGGCATTAACTTTTCGAGGCCAAAGCTAATTTGTCCACATTTTGAAAGTTTGGTGTGCCAGGTCTGCCCGCTAGTTTAGACATTCAGTTGCCTGCTGGTGTAACTTTTCTTTGATCTAGTTAAATGTCATTGGTTGTGTCCCTTTGGAAGGCTTAAAGATGAAAATGTATGCTTTGTGACTTTGGGTGTGAAGGTATTAGTTGGTAGGATTCATCATCAGAGCCTAGAGGTGTCGATGTTTTATCCTTCCTCTCAGGAGTTGGATTGATATAAAAACTAACATTGGCATCTTAGAGGTAGAATTCCATGTTTTTCTAAGAATTTAGAGGTTTTGATCAGTATAACAAAGATTAGCAGAGTGGGTTACAGTGAGCCTTGACGGGACATAAAGTACAACCATGCACATGGATATAGTACGGTGTGGATTGTTGAAGATGAAGGGGGGAAAATAAGGAACCAGAATGTGGTGAATATGGGTTTGAATATTGACGAGGAGTTAAATTGCTGTCTCAGTGCCAAACATGTGGTCATCCAAAGATAAATAATGTTAGCACTGCCGTAACTGTTGAGTTAGGTTGATGCCTATTCAGATATTGAACATTTTGAATTATATGAATAGAGTTGTTATCTGTTGGTTGATCCCTAGATATCACTAATATTCCTATAGCATTTAATGGGTCATATCTTGGTTTTAATAGTTGCTTCTTGGTGTAGTCTACCTTATTTTTTTCCTGCTTCTGAATCCTCCTCATGTCCCGAAAGTGCCAATTGTTGCCACCCAAAAAAAAAGAAAGCATTCTGCCCCCATAGAAGCTTTATATATACACCCTATGGCGGAATTTTTTTTAGCTTTCGATTGGGGTTTCAAGGGCTTGAGAAAAGACACTCTTCCGGAGGAACTCTCTCTTCTAATAGGTATAGTTTTTCAACTGTTGGGCGGACAAGTAGAAAGAAATTCTAGTACATCAAGCTTCCCATGGTAATGTAAAAATAGAATCAGATCAAATACTTGCCTTGCAAACAAGAAGCAAAAACATGCTATCAGACTTCTCCATGCATTGCTCTGGACTTTTTATCAGAAGACTTTGTATTTTGTGTTCGATGCCATACTTTATCGTACTGCCTGATGCTTCTTTACTTTGTTCATCACTTCATCTTGTTATTTTGTTGTCATTATTTCTTATCTTTCAATCCTGCTTTGATTAAACTTCTTTTGAGCTGAGGGTCTATTTGAGACAACCTCTCTATCTACCTTACCCTCTCCAGAGCCCACTTGTGGGATCACACTGTATATGTTGTTGTTGACATACTTTACCCGATTGTGAACCAGTAATCACAGATGCGGTCATGATTCGATGCATATGGATCTGCTTTGCTGCACATGCCATGAAATTCCTTGTTACTCAAGGTCTAGGAACATATCAAAAGCTAGTTCTTTGGTAGTCATTCAGCAGAGTTCATAAATCCATACTCTTTTAATGGTTGCATCTTGGCATTGGCTTGAGAGTAACTTCAAACCTCCAAACGGTTCAGGTAATGCAACAGAGGTTACTTAAATCACGTCCTCTACGTTGATCTTCAACAACTTTTGAATCTAATATATTGTCGTTGATATGTTGGTTTTAGGCTGAAGATCTCATCCTGTGTTGCTTCAGAACCGTCTGATTAGAATTGGGTATCCTGAAAGCTCCTCATTTCTTTTTGTCTTTGACATTTCCTACCCGTCCTTTATCCAACGTACTAGAATAAGCAAGGTGGTGTGTTCTCAGATAGGAAAATTTGACTCTGGTGATCGCGGAGATGCCTACGATCAAACATGGAGATATGGGCACTGGTACTCTTACTATGATAACACTAGTTGTTCTATTTTTTCATGTTTTCAATAGAGATATATTTATGTTCTCTGTATAACAGTCCATTTTATAATGTAGGTTAACTCCAAGTCAGGAGAACATGTATTAGGACTATTATTTTGTTATTACCACAATTAATTGTCTTTTAGGATGATTCAATGAGTTGAAACAACTACTTACCCAGTAAAATCCTACAAGTGGTCCATAGAGTGCGGAGTGTATGCAGACCTTATCAGTACCTCGTGGAGGTAGAGAGGTTGTTTCCATAAGACCCCCGGCTTAAGTGCAACAAATCTAAGTACAAAGAAGAAGAAAACAATGTACTAATCATGGAATAATGCAAAGAAAGGAACAAGAACAACAAAATAATAGGATAATCGAAACATAATAGACAATAGATGATAGATTCTGATACCAAGAGTTTCAATAATACAACTAGTACATTGACAAACACCAACAAGTCTAAACCCTCAAAAAGCAAGACTGCTCCACTAAATTGTTTCATTATTATTTAACCTCCTAAGCGTCACAATTTCACTTATAACAAGAAGAGCGATGTCCAATTTCTTTGTTTCTCATTCGATATAACCCTAGTAATTGGAATACAACAATAATAACATACCTAGTGAAATCCTACTAAGTAGGATCTGGGGAGGATACAATATATGCGGACCTCACCACTACCTCGAGAAGATAGAGAGGTTGTTTTCAAAAGATCTTCGACTCAACTGCATTAAACCCAAGTAGTAACTGGAATACATGCATTGCTTTTTTAAAAAATGAATAACAAAACACAATGCTAAAGAGGGGGAAAACATTAAATACATCACATGCCTCCTTTTCTTGTTAAAAGTTTTTAACATTACACATTTCTCCTCCCAAAACAGAGAAATGTAGAAACAAGGAGTGTATCAAAAAAGAATACTCAGAAAAGAGGTCAAACCCACACCCCACAACTTACAGAAGGGTTCAACTCAATGCACCACTCACTCAAATACCTTACATGATTACATACACAACTAGTTCTATGTTATTGCATATGTGCAATTTATGTTATACACTTATCAATAAGTGACTGCCTGAATAATTCGAAAAGTGGCCAACTCAAAAGAATTTGACATATGCAACGAAAATTTCCTATCGAGAAGTTGTACAATAGTCCCTTCGGTGATTATTTACAGAAACACATCGCTTTGGTTGTTCGTTGTAGTGAAACACACAAATTGGGTGTTGTTGAGGTTCAACCTGGAGATATGCTTGCTTGCTGTCAAGGACTGTTTAGATTTATTAGGTCGTCAACAACATCAGCCGAAAAGCCACTGGGTTGAAAATCAGACCGGCGAAGGACATTTGGCTGGGGATGGTCAGAGTTGCTTTGTCTGACCTTTGTGGGCAAAGGCTTGCCTGAAAAGCAGTGGCGTACACGGACACGGTGACATTTTCTTTCTGTTGAGAAGCAACCGCTGACTTTGATTGCCAACATGACTTCCTTATCCTTGGCATCTTCACACCAAGAGGTTTGAGGAATTCCATCAACGAACTCCTCAAGTGTCTGCCGATCTTCATGGTGAACTGAAATCTCAACAATTTGGTCGGGTACAATGACGCCAACTGCAGGATTAACCTGTTGAAGTTCAACCCAAATACATAAGATTCTTAAAAGCCCATATTTAGAGTGAAAATTTTAGCTTAAGAGATACAGTAAATAGGCTCTTCATTTAAGGACAACATGCTAGAATAGCAGATTTTGAAGATACATTGGGACCCTAACCCTTTCTCAAATGGAACTTGGTGTTGGTCTAACCATATCCAATTGAGTAAAACACAGTTCTGAATAAGTCCATTTCGCTCATTTACCACCGATTTCGTCTTCTCATTTAGATAAAAAAACATGTTTCACTGCGACATTTTCTTCATTTCCATACTTCCGTTTTCTGCAATAACAAAAGGCTATTGATGTATCATACGTTCTCTGTGGTCTAGTTAGCTTTAAGGGATCACAACTAAATAAGATGCTAAGGGAGGCGTAGAATTTCTGACGTTCATGAGAATGTTCAGAATGACTGAGCTGGTTGTGACTTCCAATCTTCCAGCTCTAGAAAAAAAATTAGAAAGAGGAAACGTAAAAAAAGAAAGGGGGAGAGAGGAATCACTACGGGAAGTCTCACAACAACATAGAACCCTGGCCATCAATCCCCAGGCACTACAATGACAGAGAAGATCCAAACCTCTACTTTAAGAAGTGGAAGTTACCTCAAGCCAACGAGGGAAACCAAAAGAACCTCTTGGACGATAATCAAACACTTGCCCATCATCTTTAACAGTGGACTCGCCTTCACAAATTATTTCAAAAATAGCTTTGTTTTTCCCGCTCTTATTTGTAATGCGCAAGATGGATGCATCCAAGTTCATGAGGATTATGTTATTTGTGCTGACTATTGTTTCTGGAATTCTATTAAGTTCCCGAAGCATAAGCACGACTTTCTCGTCTGATCTAATGATTTCTCCATATTCTTGCCTTCTCACTGATTCATCCACTCGAGCAATCTCCACATTGAATATGCACCTTACAGGTTTGTGGTCACTATCTGTCACATCCATGCAAGCTTCATACCTGCCAAGGAGAGGCTTTTAGAAGAGTAGGAACAGAGTAAACAGAAATATATATATATATATGAAAAAACAAAAAGAAAAAGATGGCAAAAGAAGAAATGGTGGGCAATGATTGATACACATAAATATGACAAAAGAAGAAGTGTGTGGGTTGGGGGGGGCGGGGGGGGAGGGGGGGACAATTATTGAAAAGCAAATAGAGAAATGAAAGATGAAACACCAATTTTTGGTCTTACTTAGTAGAAAGAAAAACAAAATGAACTGGAGGAAGAAAAATAAAAGCCACAGAAACATTATATGAAAAACTTACTGCAGAACTGATGAGACGACAGGACAATCTAAGCTGCAAGTGGAACCTGAAGTGGAACGGCTATCACGATACAAAATCCTGTCACACCAGGCAGGAATCCGCTTCTTTTCACCAGAGTCATACCCTTTAAATGAGACATTATAACCAAATCAGACATTCAGAAGAGAGAAACACAGGAAGGGCAAGAGAGATAGAGAGAGCAGGTGAGAGAGGGAAGCGTTTACATTCTGTCTAGAAAATATGAAAGTCAAGTGCAGAACTGATAGCTACAGGTACCTGCTAAGCCATTTTGATGCCTCTCAAATTTGTATGTTGGAGGAAATCTGATGACTGCTTCACGCATTCCTTGGAAGACATTCCCAACTTCCATCTCTGTATGCAACTGGTCCCTCTCTCTAAGCCAATCAAAGCTCCTTTGGGAAATAAAATCTCTTGCTTCATCATAAGAAATGCCATCAAGCCGATAGTTCAAGTCACCAAGAAACACAACCATATCTGCCTCAGAAAGCTCAGGAGTTGCTTCTGCAGAGTTAAACGCACCCTGACAAGCATAATTCAATGTTTTTTTTATTCTGTACCAATTGAAATATACTGCTCCAAAGAAGGAAGCAAATATTTTAAGAAGACTATTATAGACTAGACTATTATTCCCTCCATCCCTTTTTAGTTGTCATGTTGCGCTTTTCGAAAGTCAATTTGACTAATTTTCAAAGTTAAATTAGATTACATTAATTTGATATTTTAAACTAAAAATTTACATAATCAAAAACTATACGAAAAGTACTATAAATTGCAATTTTTTGCATCAATATGATGAAAAAATACATCGTAATATATTCGTCAAAGTTCTTATTGTTTGACTCTAAAAAAGGGAACCATGACAACTAAAAAGGGACGGAGGGAGTACAATTTTAGTAAGTACATACATTTGCACTGCGAAGCATTTGAATTGCAGATGAGACACCAGCTGCAACAAGAAGTACCAATGGCAACCGAGAACCATAAGCAACCCAGATTAAAAACATAGAGCAGGCAAGCAAGCAAGCTGAGAATAGGTATGGCACCATACCAGCTGCAACATTGAGAAAGTTTGATGGCCGACTAAAGATCATACTTCGATAAACATGGTCAAAATCAGCATTCCGGCGACCGACAGCTTCTAGATGTGCAGCAAAGTGACAGTTCACAAAGCACACAGTACGATCATACACTCTCATCCTCAATCCTACGGCTCCCTGTTTGGAGGACCTCAACCAAAATTAATACCACAAATAAGAGAATAGTATCCATACTTGTCAAAAACACCAAAAGAATTAAGGAATGGTGATTAGTAACTCCCACATTTGCATAATAAGGATCACACAAATAAATTGTTTCAATGGAAGCTCAAGATTATGGTAGTATTATTAATGTTCATATGAAGAAACTTGCAGTTAGAATAATTGTATTCTGATAGAATTGTGCTCCTTTCTCTAGTGTATTAAAGAGCTGTAAATGTACTTTTGGTGGCTTTTTCTTTTTCGGCACAAGCTTGACTTAGATCTGACTCCCTATGTTGCCCATTTTTCAACAAGACATTCCAAAAAAGCCCAGGAAGAAATCATGCTTAATTTTATGACAAAAGCCTAGGAATTGTTGTAGGGTGATTCCAAGTAAGAGAGAAGTTCTAAATCATAACGTACCTAATTCTGTTCTCTTATGTTTCTAAATACAACTAGTCACCACCAAACAATTAATTTTTTCTCAACTTTCAGCATAATATAATTAGATCCATCAAGAAATAGCAAAAAGGAGAACACAACCACACCTTGTTCCCAATTGCACGCCCGAAACCACAAGGTACTGCTGCAACATCAACATCACCGATATAACGACTAATATTTCTTCTGACCCTGAACAATAGTTTTGATTTACAGATATCAGACATGTGTACAAATAGAGGCCCCAGATTTTTTCTTTTCTTTTTCTGATGAAGTTAGAGGCCCCGGCTCATTAGATCATTTATTCATCAAAAGGAAATTGTTAAGATAGACATCAAATTGAACGTGCTAACCCTCGTTTACATACAAAATAATCAGGAAAGTTGACTTCATTCATCTGACTACAAATTGTGTTCCATAATTGGAATAAAGGATGAGTTAGGGTTAAATGGTCTGTCTTTTTTCATATGCAAAATAGCTGGAACTCGTGCTTTAAGTCGAAAGAGAAGATGCAAAGAAAAGTTATTTAGTACAAACATATTGCATCTTGAGGTTGGTGTTGACGAAAAAATTCTTGATGTGGGTATCTAAAGACTGTAAACTTCTCGTTACCAGCCATATATTGAATTCACATTTCATATCAAGTCATGTGAAACCTAATGTGGGTCCTCTGAAGCAGAACACAAAGAACCCAATAGTATGAGCTGACAACGTCAGCTTAAAAGCTAAATACCAAAGTTACCCAAGATTTGTGCACTGGAATCAGGATCCATAAGCAATACCTACCAGACAGAAATAACCAGGCCCGCCAACTGCCTGAAGCCAACACGGATGAAAGTTGATCCCTCATCCAAGGTTTTTCCAATCATTTCCAACCACCATTGACCAGCAGTACTTCCTTCAAGACCCACCTGCATCTGAAATGTGCTTTAAAATGTTACAAATTTTCATCTCTTTTATTAGTATGTCTAAAGGGTTATAGTATAACAAAGAATGCAACTGCCATAGGAACAGAAACCAGGATGGATAGAAAAAAGTAACCCACAGCTAAATAGGAAGATGCAAGTCTAGATCACATCATCTTTATCCTAAAAAGGCTCTTTGAGTTTAACTAGAGCCATAATATAAAATTACATGTAATTTACAACATTAAAAAGACACTTTGATGATATAAAGTAGTTATGTCTTGTCTTTACTATCAGGACAGGGTGATCTATTTCCTTGTATTTGCGCCTTTTCTTTCCAGATAAGTACAAACCCCAGCTTTTCTATTTATGACATTTCTGTAGTTGGTATATTGAGAATAATATTTCACGAACTAAAGCACTGAGAGAAAGAACAGAAGGAAAAACAGTATGTTCAAGTAGATCATGAAATCATTCTAGTGATAAGTTTCTCACTAGATGATATTTTGACCATTCTTAGGGTCAATCAGATTTTAGGAAAGAAAATTCATGTAACTTTTTTTATTAATTGACAATTAACGTAACCTAGAGAGAAGACAAGCATGAATTAGCATCCTTTAGACCCTGGCATCTTTAGAAGGTTCTCATATTCTACGTTGAATACACACACACAAATATATAAAAGCAGATTAGCTAATAAGAAATGAACTTTTTGTAGTAACTTGTTTTTATCCTGTCTAGCTACCAATCAAAATTATCAGTATTTTTCCCATGGCTTCATTCAGCATACAAAGTTACCTCCAGCAAGAGAGGTTTGATGGTCTTAAGAAAATGAGCGACTATATAGTGTTTGGATGCGATAACAAAAATAAATGTTCTTGAGCATTAGAAGCACTTTCAAGTGTGACTAAAACTTTGACGACTCTTCTCGTCCATATAGTCACTGGCCAATTAAAAACTTCTTCCTCTCATTTACAGGGTTCTTACCATTTTATAGCTTAGTCGAACAACTATCTAGACATTTCTGAGAGAAGAAAGTAACACCAGTTTAGAGAGAGAAGAGAGGATAGCTGGGATGGGGAGAAAAGAGGGAAAGAGAAATCTTACTGATTCTTTAGCAGCAGACATTGCAAGAAAACCAGCACCCATGTCCACCTCCTGCAAGCCAACAACAACAATGCCAACATCTGCTGCTGCAGAACCTAACCATGATATAAGTGAATCGGGAGAAGCTCTTCCTTGTCCAACATTCCATGTACCAGCCAATATTTTAAAATTCTCTAGCCTAGTATACAAAAATTCCTTGCTAGCTAACTCCGAACGCAGAATACCATCCAGTGGTGCAGGAGATGTCACACTCCAACCCCGTATACCACCATGATTAGCCAAAGAGAAAGCGTAACCTCCACCCACAGAAAAATCTATTACAGGGCTACTATGAGCTATCCATCCTCCAAGTAGATTACCACTAAGATCCAATACCTGAATATAACCACTAGCATAACCTACCCAAATCCGTGACCCATATGTGCATAAGCATTGAACAGAGAATGTGTGATACTGGAAATCTTGCAAGCGATTGCCATTTCTATCCCATTGGACAAGTAATCCATTTGCACATCCACTCCATATCATTCCTTCGACTGTAATGATCAACGCTTCAGTCCTCCGGTTATCTTCTCCAAATCCTCCTTTTACCGCAACCCTACGGACAGCATCAGCTGCTCCTAAGATAGCATTGCGTGAACGCTGAAAGAAGCCAATAGAACTTTGAGACTTGTCCTTTTTTGAATTGGACACAACTTTCATCCTCATTTCATCTTCAATTACAGGATCTACTGCTGCTAATATATTTTCAACCTGGCCATCTGTGTTAAAGATTTTCAGTAACTCTCGAGTCCGTGCATCCCTGCAAGGCAAAAGCAATTGACAAGAAATGATCAACATATCAGAACCAGATGACCTGAAAATTAGATTTCATTTCAGAACACACACAAAATCTAACAGAGCAAAACCTTAGACATGCAAATATAATCTATCAGATGCACTACAGGTTTACAACAACAGCATATCCAGTGTAGTGTAGTCCCACAAGTGGGGTCTCAGGAGGGTAAGATGTACGTAGACCTTACCCCTACCTTTGTGGGGTAGATTGGTTGTTTCCAATAGACCCTCGGCTCAAAAGAGAAGATATTAGAAGTAGGGTTGCAAGAAAAATATGCCAGCAAAATATCAAAGCAAATAAAGCAAAATACTGTAAAACACCTTGAAGAATAAGAAACTACAACAACAACATACCCAGTGTAGTCCCAAAACACAGTGGAGTCTGGGGAGGGTAGAGTGTACACAGACCTCTCAGAGGTTGTTTCCGATAAACCCCAGAATAAGAAACTACGTGACTACTAAAATACTACTCCATCCGTCCACTTTTACTTATCCACTATACTAAAAATAGATATCCATTTTTAATTGTCTAGTTTAGAAAATCAAGAGATAATTTATCATTTAGTTCCAAATTTACCCTTATTATTAAATAATCATTTCACACAAAGCATTGAATTTATTATATTCAAAGGATGATACAGTAAAATTGTCAATCTATTTATTGCTCCTTAAAGGGTGTGCCAAGTCAATACTAGACAAGTAAAAATGGACGGAGTCAGTACTACTAATAAGGTTGTGAGGAGATGGGCTAGCGCCCTGCCTCTCCCATCTAACGGGCGACAACACTCGGATATCTACAAACTTTCTACCTGATCCTCAACCTCCACACCTTCCTATGAAGGGTCGTGTCCTCAGTGATCTGAAGTTGTCATATCCTATCTAATCACCTCCACCAATGTTTCTTTGACCAACCTCTACCTCTCCTAACTCTTGCTATAGTCAAGAAACTCCTTACTGATGCATCCGCACACCTCCTCTTCACATGCCCGAAACAATATGACACAAATTCAAGACTAGCACATCCATCTTAAACTAAAGACATGCCTCTGTGAGTGTATTGATGAATGGCTGAGGATTAATCGAATTCAAAGGTGGTAAGCATACCATTATTAAGTTTGTTCATTGTAACATTAAGTGATTCTAAAGTAAATGGTGTTAACAATGCAAAAACTACCAAAACAACATAAATGGAGAACTTCGTCTCCAAAATGATTCAGAAGGTACTTACCAAAGTGCAAATGACACATAACCAGCCGTCCAAACTTTTGCTCCAGAGCGATCAGACAGCATATATTTGACATCAACAGAAAATATGCTATTGCCTGTTCCATTATGCATAACTTGGCTCCTTAGATCCACGTATGACCTCTCTATCGACAAAGCAGCCATGTGCCTTTCCTCATTTATCAGAGCAATCGATTTCTCCATTCCTTCCCAAGGCCAGATCTTGATGGAACCACCCTCAGATCCAGACCACAGATCGCCTAAACAAAATTGCACATCAGAACAGAATAAAGCACACCCTTTTTTATTTATAAAGATAAGTAAAAGAAAGCACACCCTCTAGAGTTACTACTACCACTAACATTTACTTTTTGTTGATCCTAAAACCGGCATTATGCCATTCCCCTTTTCAATGGAACTACTTTCACTCATCAATAAGAAAAAAGACACCAAGAAGGCCACTCTGGATATCAGTGCATCACACTGCAAGTCAAGAGTGAAAAGGAGATCCATCTAAACTATTTCTGGTAGCAGAAGAGAGGCTGCAAGCTCAGAGCTTCTTCTTTCTTTCAGTAGCAGCCATCATGATAGCAAGTTGTTTTCTTGGCTACATTGAACTGCTTACTTGTGGGGAAGGATCACGGCCATTGAACTGGATAACACAGAGTATAGCTAAAGTTTCTCTCTCTCTAGTAAGGGATATAAATTCTCCAACACCATTGCACTACAACATGACTAACAACCCTCCTAATCCTATCTCATCATAAATACAATAGCATCTTAACGCCTACACTATTCGAACTTATCTTCTTCTTCTATTTTATTTTTTTGATAAGTAATTAAGTGTTTTGGGAAAATCAACATTATCTTATAATCTCCTAATTTTCCCTGCAAACCACATGAAATGACCCTAAAACTTGTCAAAAAGATGAAATATTCTAAAAGTCGAGTTATTTATTGAAAGCTAAAGTGATTTGGCAAACTATTCAGACAGATAGGTAGTGCCCTTTACAATTTAATAGTTGCAGCTAACTGATATGTAACCTCACTTTGACCTGCAAAAATACTGCAAGTACATTTTTGTTCCTTCAGCACCAAAGGTAAAAAAAAAATAGTATATGAGTGATCTTTTATCCTAGGCTTTGCCTACCCGACTGCCTATTTACTACTGTAATCGCAGAATAATAAAAGCATGAACTTTTTTAACAGCTCGTATAAGATGATCAAGCACATTCAAGGGCTTACATTACCAAAGTTTAGAATCTAAAGTGCCAAAAATGCAATATAGAAACTACTTGCAATTTACACAACACAAACATTGCACAGTTGATGCAATTGCACAGATAGGTATGCGAAAAAAAACTCAAACTTTACCATAGGAAGTCATGATCATGGAAAGAACTGGACCGCGATGAGCCTGCCACGATAACACTTCTTTCAAAGCAGCTTTTCCACAAGCGCCTTTCTCTCTACTGCTAGTTTCACTGTCCATCTTCCAACACATGATTCTACCGTCTTTGTGTCCACTCCATAGCAACCTATTCCCAGCATCTTCAACAAGGCACAACGTTGGTGAAGTCCTAACAGACTCCAGAAAAGGTGCAGCATCCTCAAAGTCCTCATTCTCTTCTTCTTCTTGAGCAGCCTCATACATATCCGACAAATTCCACAACCTAACTCCACACTCCGACCCAGCCCATAGCTGAGATCCATCGTCCGTACACAATACAGTCCTCAAAAATCTCCCAATTTGCCTTTCTCTCAACGGATGTGGCCGTAATTCCAATGATGGCGGACGATCAGGATGCACTGCGGCACGTACAGGCAACTTGAAAATGCCAGCACCACCACCTTTACCTGAAAACTCAGGAAGACCTTGAGACTGACTCTTAACATTACTATTACTATTAGAAGCAGCTGTTTCCGAACAAATCTTACGGTCAAGGAATTGAATCATATTATCAAGCCGTTTCCGAACAACGCCATTTTGACCTGAACCGGAACTGAACTCCTCATCATCAGAAGATGAAGAGCCGTAGAACCGGTCAAACAATTTCGGAGTTCGCTCCGTCTCATCGAAGCTAAATTTCCTGCCGGAACTTCCGACTCTATTGACATCTCCGGCGCCGGCGACGTCGTCGGAATCGGAGTCGGAGTTGAAAACGAATTTTTCACTGTAACAATGATAATTCCGGCGACCGGAGATATTTGAACTAGAAGCTAGAAGATCGCCGTCGTCGTCGTCGATTCGAGAATCCATTTCGGTAGAAGATTATCGCGAAAATCTAGAGAATTGTTTTGGGGGATTTTGGACATAACAACGAAGATAAAGGGGTTTATTAGAAAGAAAAAAAAAAGTTGAATTTATGTTATTATTCTTTTTATTTTTTAATTTTCATTATTATTCTGTCTTTTTATTCTTTTTGTTCTTTTATGATTTTTAATGTTAATTGCACTTATTTTAAAAGAAGGTATTTAAAGTCGGGTGCGGAGTTAGAAATTGAGATACGAATTTAAAAGTATAATCAAATACAATTTAGCTTTGACTCGATTAAATTTTAATTAAAGTAAAATATATTTGAAACCTATAGTCAACTGCCTACTTTGAGTAATTACGTAATGTTGAGTTTCTATTATGAGGATATGATAAGTTATATTGTTCTGTTGTATTATTTGCTTCAAATATTCCTACGAAAATTTATTATTTGAATATTTTCTTATTGACATGTAAACTGACAGCCACATCACTATCCAATTCGAAAACAAGTCTCCAAACCACATGAAAGAAGTAAATCGCACTAAACAAGCTAGTGTAACAAGTTCGTTCAAATTACACACACTAAGCAAGCTTGTGCGACGAACTTAATCGAGAGGGGGTTTCAAGCGTGAAGGTGCCCTCCTTTCCCTCTATCGGGAGATCACCTACTCAATCAATTTGGGCATCTTTGCGGGGCATCGGTTTGGCATTGATAAGTTGTTTTCTATAAGACATTTGTCAATTAATTGAGTAACAATAAGTCATTATCATTATTGTCGTAGGACACATGTCTCTTCGAAATGAAAATTTAAATGAATTATTTAGAAATTGTCATTTTCCATGTAATTCTCTTATGGGACAAACATTATCTTACCTTTTCTTTTCTTGTAAATTTATTTGGTATTTGATTCTAAATTGAATAATATTTGGAAGCAATATAGCATTATTAGTTAAATTAAAAACTTTATCATTGAAATTTCTAGAGATAGTTATGGATAACAATTGGTATATATTAAGACCATGCATTTATGTTTTTCTTGTTCATAATTCTTTTATTTCTTTTTTTTTTTGGAAAAAAATAATATTAATGTTACTCTTTTTCCTTTTATTAAAACAAAATCTAAGTTTATTTATGTTTATTTCAAATGTAAGAATATTATATAATAAGAAAAATATTGTTTGACTTGAATTTTTTTACTTTCTAATATAATAATATAAAAATGGGATGATTCTCAATATTAAAACATCTTTGTTCACCTATAAATAATAAGATATCAATTATCGAAATTGCTCAACTATATATAAAATAATATTTCCTTAATAGTAGTTTAACAATTATTATGGTGACACGATGTTGGGTTGGAATTCTTCAAAGTACAGAGTCGTTTTTGTTAGAGATTTTATTATTTAATATGAAATTTCTTGACGTCAATTCAAATCTAATAAGAATTTTAATGTAAGTATCAAACGCCAAATAAAAAAAAAAAAAAAAAAGATATTTGGAGGATATTAGAGTATAATTTATCCTTCCTTTATCTATATTTATTTCTTCATATTCGATTTGACATATTCCTTTAAGAAATATTAAGTGAAATGATAATTTTACTTTATCATTTTCAATTATTATAAGTCATTTAAACATTAAAGTAACTCTTGGTTTTTTAAACTAAACAAATAAAAATCAACATCTATTTTTCATATAATGGACAAATAAATTAAAAGCGAACGAAAAGAGTAATACATCATGAATTTTAGAATACCATTTCTAAGTCAAACTTCATTCATTCGTTGAAAAATTAATTGACTATTTGAACTTTTAGTTTTTCACCTAATGAGCGAGAGTCGAATACGCATCTTGTAATCTCTTTACCCCCAATTCTTTTGTGTGTGTTTTTAGAAAGAAAAAAAAGTCTAACTTTATTTTTATTTTTCAAATATAGATGATAGGTCGGCAAAAAAATAATATAATTATTCATATTATATCATATGAAGAAGAATTTGCCTATTACATTGCTACGTGGAACGTGTATATATCAGATTCTTTATGTTTCATTTTTCAACAATATCTATTTAAAGGAATAAATTAATTAATACAATTATTATGATGACGTTTTATTATATACTTTTCAATAAAAATTCAATCCATCCCTTCTTGCAAATTTAAGTCTTCATCAATCACACAAAGAAAAAATGTATTATTCGGTCAAAGTGTCTATCATAATAAGAACAATCATTAAAAATGAGTTCATTTTTTGGTTTAACTAGATTTATATTAATTCTATTATCTATTAAATTATTTTAATAATTCGATAAATGTTCAAAAATAATTTTTATAAAGTCCGTCAATATTTGCTTAGGTATAAATATTGAAGGAAATATTAAAAGTTTAATATGATAAAAAAAAAAAAATCTTTAACTCTATTCTTAGTGATTAAATCCACAAATCTTATTTTGTTCTCGATAGCTATATTTTGATTTAGGATGACCTAATCTTTGCATTAATGACCTGCATTTAAAAATGATAATACTATAAAAAATATGTGCGTGTATTTTATCATTCTAATTAGTAATTACACTATGCGTAATTTCTCAATGTATAGAATCATCCATATAAAAAAAACAATAATTACTATATCTCAGTCCCAAACAAAAAATCAATATATGTGCGTGCCATCGTTCCTTCGTATGAGTTTTAATTTTTCTAGATGAATTTAATTAGAGAAAATAGATACAAGAATAAGCTAATATCCACCAAAATGTAAAAGTGGTTACAAATTAATAGACTTTTCTAAAGTGGGCCTAAATTTGATCAAGATCATTATAGTTTTGGGCTTTAAAGTATTCAAAGTCGGCCCATCCAAAAAGTAGAAGAACTTTACTTGTACTTCACTCTCTCTATATATATCCTCATGCAACTTTGGGGAAAAATATAATCTATTTTGGGAAAAGGATCTACATAAATGCATATAATTTCAAGGCGAACTTTCACAAATAGACACTATAATAAACTTAATTATGCTCTATAGCTATAGTTTACATATTTACGGGCTCTCGTTTGTATAATTCGTAGATTTGTATAATTTGCAGGTTTGTATAATCCGCGAGTACATTTGTATAATTCAGTTAGTTTTGTATAAACTCGAAATGAAAATTTTATATAATTACAAACCTCAGAAGTGTAAACAGTTATACAAATTCCGAATTATACAAACGTGTGAATTATACAAAACTAAAAAGCTGACCCGCGTAATTATAGCTAAAAGTAGATCGCGAATTGTAATTAAAGCAAACTATAATTATGTTACTAATTAACTAGTATATGTTTGCTTATATGCATTATTTTCCCTAATTTCAATGGTAGGGTATTTCATATTTTGATAAACTTTTTAGTTTTTTCACTCGATAATCAATGTTTGTATTAGAATTGATTAAATTTCCATTTGTGTTGAGAAGTTTTACGTATTGTGGTCGAACTAATTAAGTTCAGATAAGCACTGAGAAGTCTTATATTAGGGGTAAAAATGCTCTCTAACAAAGACAATTATCTCTTGTTATAGATGAATGAGTACTTACCAATCGATCGTAACATTTGTTGGTTCATTTCCTAATGTTATGTATGTATATTCTTAATAAAATAATGTGCAAGCACTTACACAGCGAACTTTGGTCCCTTGATTATTTAGAGTAGGAAATAATGGTAACTGAAAAAAAATAAAGTATTGCCACATAAATTCTTGATTTATTGTTTTATGCACATAATTAAAAAATTGAAAATTTTCACATATAGCCACTCAAAATAACTTAATCAGGCTCTATAACTATAGTTTGCTAATTACGATTCATATCTACATGTTAGAGGAGGAGAGAGGCGAGCAAGAATGAGAGAGGGAGGAGAGAGGCGAGCAAGAATGAGAGAGGGAGGAGAGAGGCGAGCGAGATTGAAAGAGGGAGGAGAGAGGCGAGCGAGAGATGATAATAATTTGTATAATTTGCATCTCGATTGTATAATTGAGTAATACAAATTCTGGAATTATACAAATATGATAAAACTCAAAATAATGAATTGATACAAACATAAACATATGAACTTTAAACAATTATATAAATTATATTATACAAATTACATTATATAAATTATATTATACAAAATCCGAAAACTATACGTTCCTACAAACATTAAAAAGTTATACAAAAAAAGATTGAATGTATGTGTTCATAAAATTGAAAAACCAAAGAAAATCATCGTCATACACAAATACAAACCATTGTTTACAAACACAAATCAAACGGAGAATTGCTAGTTGCGAATTATACAAATGTGGCGAAATATACAAACGAAACTAATTATACAAACTCGAACCTAGCCCACGTAATTAACGGTTAATGTTAATCGTGAGTGATAATTATAGCAAACTATAGCTATGATGACTAATTAAGTAGTATAAGTTTGCTTAACCGCGTAGTTTTTCCTTAGTAAATATGCTTGAAATCCAAGTTAAGGAAACAAGTGGCAAAGTGAATAAACAAATTATTGCTTGCGGATTTTCTTAAAGATTATGTTAAATGTTAAGTAAAGAATCTTATTCCTCTCATTTTCGGATCATTCGTAGAGTCTAAGCTTTTCATCTCATTATTATTGTTATTCTTAATTATTTGTTATTTCAATAAATTTTTAATTGTTATTTAATAATCTGACTGTTACAATTACTATTTCAAAGCTGTAATTGAGTTCTAATTTTTTTTATTAATACAAATGATTTGTTTAATTCCACTTGTGTTATATGAGTATTTTTAATTTATATTGTATCCATGGTATTTTATTTTATTACTTTACTTGCTTTGTACATAAATAAAAATTAAACTAAGTATAACTATAACACAAGTAACAAGATAAATTTTTCCACATTGAAATATAATTTGTAAATTTCAATTTTACTCTTCCCTTTCCATTTTAATTTACGTGACATCGTTTGGTTAGACATGTAATCTGAAGATTTTTATTTTTTTTGAAATTTGAGATTTAAAATAAATCTCAGATATTTGTGTTGGTTATGAATTATTTCATGATAAAATAAAAAATTTAAAATTATGTTTCTAAATATTAAAATGTAGTAACTTTTTTTTTTTTGGAACACGTGCTCGGCACAACTAAGCTAATACATTTGAAAGATCAATTTTGAAGCACGATTCCCCAAACTTTTCTAATATTTCTTACAATTAATCAGAGTCAATTCCCTAAATGGTCACTCAAGTTGAGGGAATTGCCTTGAAATATCATTTATGTTTTATTTAGAACTAAAATATCACTCAACTATCACTATTTTCCTCCAAATATACTTGACACTTCAAAAGCCTCACTCTCTCCTAATTGGCATGCCATGTCATTAAGAATTTTTTAAAAATAATAGACTAATTTAATTCATCAAACTCATTTAACTAAAATAATGATCGTATTATTTTTTTTTTAAAAGAATATTAGTTTATTAAGAATAAATTTTCATACTTAAGAATCTTTTATCATAATTAAACTTTTTTATTTTTTTTATGTTATGAAGAATAGGTTTTTACAACGTACTATAATATCATCAATTTTGAATATTTATAAACACGTACATTCAAAAAAAAATATTGATATACAAATCACTCATGAATGCTAATTTACATCAATTAATCATAAATTGTATAATGAATCAATAATATTAAAGGTCAATTAACTGTTACAATAATATTAATCGAGTACTTTGAAATTCATGCGTACCATTTTATTATATTTTTTGAAAAAATAGAAAGTGAATAATATCATATTTTTTATACAAAAACAAATACTAAATGGCTCAAAAGTCTTCTTCTATTCTAGTTGATATTTCATGTCATTAAATCATCATTTTAAAAAATAATAGACCTATTTAATTCATCAAACTTATGTCTCTACAAAACAAATATATAAATTACATGAGAATTTATGAAGATTATTAAAAAAAAATAAAAATCTAATTCCTTTATGTATTTTTACCAAACAAAATTCAATGAAAAAACTTCTTTGTGCAATTATTACCTTGTAATTTTTAAAATTCCTAAGTAAATTATTCAAAAAATTTAAGCAATTTTTTTCATAAAAATATTCAAATAAATTTGTAAGGTTGACAAAAAAGTTGGTAAGAAAGAGAAAATTATTATTTAACTTTTTTTAATTAAAATTTTTATTCTATATTATATTATATTATATTATATTATATTTTAACTTCTCATACAATTAAACACCAATATATATTATATATCATCCCAAATTCATGAAATACAAGTAATAATTAATTGAATTGCCTATTTTTATTCAATAATATACATATTATATGAGATTAATATGTTGATAAATAAAGATCAAAATTTTATTTTCTAATATAAATATTATTCACTTTCTATTTTATTTTCAAAGAAAGATATTGTAAGTATATATGGATTTCAAAGCACCCAATTAATTATTTTTTAATAGTTAATAGACCTTCAATATTATTGATCCATTATATAATATATGATTCATTGATGTAGGTTGACATTCATAAGTGATTTATATATCAATATTTTTTGAATATATTTTCTCATAATTATTCAAAATTGATGACATTATGGTAAATTTTAAAAAATTATTCTTCACAGCATAAAAAAATAAAAAAATTAATTATGATAAAAGATTATTAAGTATGAAAATTTATTCTTAATAAACTAATATTCTTTAAAAAAAATAATACGATCATTATTTTAGTTAAATGAGTTTGATGAATTAAATTAGTCTATTATTTAACAAAAATTCTTAATGACATGTCATGCCAATTAGGAGAGAGTGAGGCTTTTGAAGTGTCAAGTATATTTGGAGGAAAATAGTGATAATTGAGTGATATTTTAGTCCTAAATAAAACATAAATGATATTTCAAGGCAATTCCCTAAACTTGGGTGACCATTTAGGGAATTGACTCCAATTAATCATTCTAAATATTTTATATAGTACGATATATGGACGCTATGAACTTGGCATTTTCATTGGCACATGGTCATGGATTATATAT